>NC_056432.1:37823445-38123445 GCF_018296145.1 Oncorhynchus tshawytscha
TCACTGACTCTAAACTGCCCCTCTCCTCACCCTGGCTCCCTCCCTGGCTTGAACCTCTCCCCATGGTCAACCAGTCCCCTAGTCAGTTAACTGATGTTTGACATGCCAAAGAATGACAAGGAGTTGGCATGATGATGACACAAACAAACCCAAGTCCCTACCTGCGCTTCTCCGCTTCGGAACATCCTTCCTAGAAACTCCGGAATTATGGGTAGCGCAATGCCCACTTCTCTATTGTGTATTATTTGAATGGACACCTGCTGGCCTTGGTTGCCTTGGCATCCTGTTCTAGGGACTTAATGCAGTGCTCCGGTTGTGTTCCTGCCTGGCTGTATTTTAAAGTAGAGGATGAAGAGTGAGGGGGCTGAGATAGAGGGAGACTGAGAGTGGCAAGCCAAGTGGAGACTAATGAGTGCTGCTACCTTGTTTGTCTGTCGTCTGAGGCTGGAAAGTGGAAGGGGAAGCAATCTCATTTGGATTGTAAATGTAGCCCGCTTTTCATATTGTCGTCACACATTAAATGCGGCCCGAACTCTATTTGGGTACTGCATCAAAGAGTGTCTGAGGATGAATTAAATTTGATTGAATCTGGTGTTTTTTTATCCTCTCTCATTGAAAGCCCTAAACGGGGAGAGAATGACTAGTCTGTTGTTGCTTTTCAGAGGAGACCTGGGCCCGTAGCCACAAATCAGCACAAAAAAGGTCCTTTTGAATCCTGTTAACCTGTTTTGACAAAAAAATCATTTCACCGAGTAGATTTTAGGACGATGTTAAGACACTGCCCAGGCCAACTCTGAGCCAGGACTAAAATCAACTCATAAAGTGTATCTCCGGTGGTAGTCACTGTAGTTTGAGGCAAAGGAAAGATTGTGATGATGCTCATTGGCATTGTTTCAAATTAAATCAAATCAAATCCAATTTTATTTGTCACATACACATGGTTAGCAGATGTTAATGCGAGTGTAGTGAAATGCTTGTGGGTAGCGCAATGGGGAATAACGAATTGTGATGAGGCATCGTCAGCTGGTAACTCTATAGCACGCTTCAGACAACCACAGTAAATGTGACTACATCAAATTTTGCAATGGTTAAAGGTCCAATGCAGTTTTTATCTCAATATCAAATCATTTTTGGGTAACAATTAAGTACCTTACTGTGATTTGTTTTCAATTGAAATGGTAAAAAATAAACAAAAATAGCTTCTTAGCGAAGACCAATTTCTCAAGCAAAAATGTTGTTAGGACTGTCTGGTAGTGGTCAGGGTGGGGAGTGGGAAACTAGCTGTTATTGTTAGAGCGATTTGGAACTCTTTCATATCGGTCTATTACTCATTTTACTGCCTGGTGATGTCACTAGCAGGCCAAAACTCCATCCCACCAAAACAGGCTGCTGTTTCAGGCGGTCTTTTCAAATAAACAGCTCTTACACTAAAAGGGCATTATCATAATTTTCATAATTTCACAGTACTAGTCCAACCTCATAGTGTGAAAATATATTTAAAACACATGAAAATCATGTTTTCGACAGCACTGGCCCTTTAAACATTTGATATAATTTTCACCTGACATAATCACTTTGCCTACTCTTAATAATTGACGAATACAGTATGTTGGAATAACTTTTTGTTTAACCTATTCTGAAGGTTGTTAAAAGCAGAATTTTGACTTTGACTGTTATATCAACACATGAACATCAAGTCACTAGCTGATGTTGCATACAACATTGCATATAATGTGAAAAATCGTTGTTAAAGTGCAAGAGATACTGTTGCATGTAGATCTAGATTATTTATGGCTTGATCTAATATAGATATCAAAACATTATTTTAAAGGCCCAGTGCAGTCAAAAATGTGATTTACCTTTTAGTTTTATATACATTGAGTATACATAACATTAAGAATGAGACAGGCTGACCAGGTGAGTCCAGGTGACAGCTATGATCCCTTATTGATGTCTCTTGTTAAAATAGACTTCAATCAGTGTAGATGAAGGGGAGAAGACAGGTTAATTAAGGATTTTTAAGCCTTGTAAGAATTGAGACATGGATTGTGTGCCATTGAGAGGGTGAATGGGCAAGACAAAATATTGAAGTGCCTTTGAACGGGGTATGGTAGTAGGTGCCAGGTGCACCTGTTTGTGTCAAGATCTGCCAGGCTGCATGTTTTCTCACACTCAACTGTTTTTCATGTGTGTATCAAGAATGGTTCACCACCCAAAGGACATCCAGCCAACTTGACACAACCGTGGGAAGCATTGGAGTCAACATGGACCAGCATCCCTGTGGAATGCTTTCGACACTTTGTAGAGTCCTTGCCTTGATGAATTAAAGGCTCTTCTGAGGGCAAAATGTGCACGACTCAATATTAGGAAGGTGTTCCTAATGTTTGGTGTACTCTGTGTACATTTCCACACTGAGGTTGGAATAATTCAGTGAAACTGTAAAAATTATGATAATGCCGTTTTAGTGTAAGAGCTGTTTGAAAATAACTGAAATTTCAGCCTGTTTTGGTGGGATGGGGTTTTGGTCTGTCTGGCGACATCACCATTCGGTATAAGTTAATATACCAATAACAAAGAGTTTCAAACCTCTGCCAATATCAAAGTTTCCTGGTTACATATCCCTCTCATTTGGCTTGTCCAATTAGGCCCATCACTCAGACCACTCTGAGGTTGACACAGGAGTGAAAAATGAATGATTGTCCATCTTGTCCTGTCAAATGTTTTCGCATACTTGTCTGTCCCTTCCCGATAAAAATCACTTCCGACCCATGCAAACTTTTATACGCAGCCTGGTTGTAGCTAGATACTTTCGAGTCGCGTTGGAGACAGTTTTAGCTAACCCTAACATTTTCCTAACCTTAACCTAATTATCCCAACCTACCACGTTAATTCTCCTAACCTGCTACGAAAAGTCACTTCTTATAGTCAAAACCGAAAGATATTCCCTGAGAAGACTTTGTTTCCACTAATGCGATACAGGCGCTCTGCGTGTGAGTAGCCTAGCAACTGCTCGTTTTGGCTGCTGCTCAGCGCTCACGAGACAGTTGCCTGTACACAACTGATAACAACCAAATGAGAACCCGCAGGAGTCCTCTTCCCGCTTGTAGCAAAATTCTTGCTTAAGAAATTGCTCTTTGCTAAGAAGTTATTTTTAACCATTTTAATCATTTAAAAAATAACACTAAGGCACTAATTATTCTATATTGAGATAAAAATTGGCCCTTTTTAACAACTCCAAAGCAATTGCGTGTGGCACACTGCTCACGAGGTGTCCTAAATACAGTATCTGTCGCCTAGATGGGACTCTTATGACTAAAGAGGCTTAATGTATAGCTTTTATTTTTACCCATAAGGATAGGTGTAAAGTCTTTATTCCTAGCACTTACAACCGATTTCTACTCTTAGGCACTTTGTGGATACGACCCCAGTTTTAATGCGTTGTTTTATTGTTTTTATTTTTGCACTGTACTGTAGACACAGGCCATCTGGTTGGTTGAAGAGGTGTAGGCAAACCTTTTGGCTGGAGCATATCCGTTTTAAACTACCTGTTGCAGTTGACAATTCTCCTCGTCCTTACAATCTGAGGGGCCTGGTCCTGTGGTTCTTCTATCATTTTGTGTTTTTTGACCTTCTCAGCCTCAACAGAATGTAAATCTTTATTTTGTATAGAGATTTGTGATTTATAATTCATGTTGGGCATTCAGGATCTACGTTGGGGTTGTGTGCTTGACTTTCATGCCCTGGTTGCCTTGTGTCCCTCACTCGCTCTCTCCTCTCACAGTGTGTGCTGTACCTCTGGTCACTCAAGATCAATCACCCGACCACACTCTTCCTCCTGCGAGGGAACCACGAGTGCCGGCACCTCACAGAGTACTTCACCTTCAAACAGGAATGTAAGTATACTGTCACTGCAGCATGATATGTCACACCAATGAGGGCAAGTCTAATGTGATGCAACACCATAGGGTACTACTTAGAGATCAAAGGCCCTCTGCAACCTAGAGAAGCAGACTTGGCCCTACTCTGCAAACAGACATGAAGTACATACTTGAAGGGGACATTCTTCCCCCTAGCTCTGTGGCTTATTGATGCTCTTATTATAGCGCAGTATTATTTTTGGCTGGTGAGCTTAGCAACCGGTCAGTGACAGACAAAGAGTCAAACCAAGAGATAAACAGACATTCAGACAGAGAGACGGAGTCATTCACGGAGACAGACAGACACACGCACGCACACAGGCACAAAGAGACAGACAGACCCCTCCCTGCCTGTGCCTGGTGGCTGTCTCCTTGATTGAACAGCCTCCCTCTACTCTGACACATCAGGATCAGGAAGCCTGTCTGCCACAGTTCCCAATAGGAACATCTCATTGTTCAGGTGTTTTTATCCATCGTGCATAGAGACCACGTCTCCTCTTCACGGTGCAGCCAGACGGCGAGCTGCTGAGGCATGGAGAGCAGCCAGCCATGCAGATGACGTTATTCAGACCGTTACACACAATGAAAGAGAGCTGACACACCCACAAGGTGTGTGTTTGTGCACGAGTATGGGTATGTGTGAGTGAACACTTCGCTGTGCATTCAAGTGGCGGCACAGGTGTTAGGCATTAGTATGCAAACCTCATCAAAGAAACAAACCTTGCGTTGGCGGACAGGACAGGAGAGGCAGCAACAACATTGGCAAACAGCATTTGAATGGGAAGAACCTATTGGAAAGAAAGATGTTTCAGTCTAATTAGTTTATAATGAATGCATTCATTAGCATGCATTTAAACTAATTGACAAGCGCTGGGCTGACAGAGGCAGTTAGCCTTAAGCAGCAGATGGCTCCACTGATAAGTGTTGCTCTTTTCTTCAGGATGAAAGTCAACATACTGTAAAAATAGACTGCTCCCCTCCTGCTTTAGATTTAGGTGGTGTTCCAGGTCGTCGTTTAGCAGTCACACTACACAGCCTAAGATTTCTAGATCATGTTAATGTGGTTTCTGGGATGTTTCTCCAGGTGTTGTGAGATCGAATCATCTGAAAAAATATGACCTCGAACACCCCCGGAGAGAGTGGGTGTGCCTGTATGTTTCTCAGGCATTTTGAGAAGCGACAGGTCTAAGACACTGTGCGTGTTCTAAATGGCACCCTAGTCCTTATGTAGTGCACTGCTTCTGACCCGAGCCCTACGGGTGCCATTTGGGACACAGGCTGCGCCTAACCATTGAGCCCAGTCAGTCCGTGTCTGTCTGTCTGTTACTAAAGCCTGGTCTTGTAACGGCAGCACTGGTCCACCCCCATCTGTCAGGACCTTATTATTTCTCCTCTCCGGATGTCCTTCTTACGCAGCCAGGAGTTCATGCAACTGACAGTTTATCTCTGGATCCTTTATGCACCTTGGGGAGCTACATGACTTTTTCACTTGATCGGTTACATCTTCAGCTGTAGATTAAATTAGCTTAGCTATTGTCTAGCCCTAGTATTTCAAAGAGACTTGCTGTTTGACTGTTGTTGTTTTGGTTGGTTCTTCAGCCTTTGGGTTTGTGCAAGGCTATTGCAAGACTGATAAATTAACTTCTGTGTTGCTAGAAAGGCATCTGAACATTTTAACCATATCAGGAAGCATGAGTTCCATACTGACTTCAAACCCTGAAGGCCAAATGAAGGGACTGCGGTGCAGTGCCGTGCTCTCTCCCTTCCCTACCCTTGGAATCGTTTGAATGCTAGCTACTCTCTCTCACCCCAGGGACTCACAGATTATCTTGCTTTCCTTGAGCTCTCAATGAGAATGGCCCTTGTCCAGCACTAAGCATTTTATGCTGAACAAAAATATAAACACAACCTGTAGTGTTCGTTTCATGAGCTGAAATAAAATACATTTTAGATATACACAAAAAGCTTATCTCTCAAATGTTGCGCACAACTTTGTTTACATCCCTGATAGTGAGCATTTCTCCTTTGCCAAGATAATCCATCCACCTGACAGTTGTGGCATATCAAGAAGCTGATTTAAACAGCATGATCATTTCACAGGTGCACCTTGTGCTGGGGACAATAGGCCACTCTAAAATGTGCAGTTTGATCACACAGCACAATGCCACAGATGTCTCAAGTTTTGAGGGAGCATGCAATTGGCATGCTGACTGCAGGAATGTCCACCAAAGATTTTGCTGTGGGTGGAAACAAGTGTTTTAACTCGCCAGTTGTCACATTCGCTGAGGTTTCCGATCTTTGGCAGTTTGACGATAAGGCCTTTTCTCCAGTCTTGTGGCTCCCAGATCTTGCTGAAGAGATCAGTCAGCACCTTGGTAGCTGTGTTGTCATCAGCTTTAAGTAGCTCAGCCTGCTGAGAGAATCCCTGGTGCTTTGCCACTCTTCATAGCCTTGATGGCTGCTTGGACCTCTGCTTCAACTGGTGGGTCGGTGTCTATACCATCAATCTCATCCGAGGGTGGTGGGTCTGCTGGATCATTAGGCTTTGGCCAGTTGAGGACCTCTCCATCTTGCAGTTTGTTCCTCTTTGGTTGTTAACATTTTACCTGGTCTTTGACTGGCATTGTGTGGTTGCTAGCTTGGCCACAGAGATGTCTTGTGATCTTATATACAGTGCTTAGTTCTCCTCTTGCTGTAGCTTGTTCTGCCTTACAGGCCAATTCCTGGACAAAGGCTCTCTTATCCCTTCAAGCACTCATTTTACGTCTTTGTCCATGGTCTTGTATTCTTGCTGTGCTCGCACAATCAGCCTGGGGGATTTTGCGCTCAGCAGTTTTTTGCCCAGCCTTCTCATCTATACGGAATAAAAATATAAACGCAACAATTTCTATGATTTTACTGAGTTACAGTTCATATAAGGAAATCAATCAATCAATTTAAATAAATGCATTAGGTCCTAACTATGGATTTCACACGACTGGGCAGGGGTGTTGCCATGGGTGGGAGCCCGGCACAGCCAACAGAATACATTTTTCTCCACAAAAGGGCTTTATTACAGACAGAAATACTCCTCAGTTTCACCGGCTGTCCGGGTGACTGGTCTCAGACGATCCCGCAGGTGAAGAAAGCCGGATGTGAAGGTCCTGGGCTGGCGTGGTTACACGTGGTCTGCGGTTGTGAGGCGGGTTGGACCAAATTCTCTAAAATGACGTTGGAGGCGACTTTTGGTAAAGAAATGAACATTCAATTCTCTGGCAACCGCTCTTGTGGACATTCCTGCAGTCAGCATGCCAATCTGTGGCATTGTGTTGTGTGACAGAACTGCACATTTTGGAGTGGCCTTTTATTGTCCTTAGCACAAGGTGCAAGGATCATGTTGTTTATTCAGTTTATTGATATGCCACACCTGTCAGGTGGATGGGTTATCTTGTCTTTTGAAGTTTTAAACATGGTGTGGATCACCTAGGAGAAAACGACATCCCCTGCGGAGTAGCTAGTAACTGTGGAGTTAGTGGTTGAAAACATATAGGTTACCAACATATAGGTTACAAAAACAACAGCACCCTCTGAAAACCCAGGCTATAGCTAATTGAGATGATTCCCTAGCAGTTATTTTGGCATGCATGGTTTTTCTGGATCAAAAAGTGGCTTAGGTGGTGAGTGGGGGCAATGGTCAGCCCCAATTATTGAGGCCCCCCATCTTGGCTGTGGAGAGCATTTCTGTGTTTTAAAGCAAACTTTTTGCAATTTTACACATTTTGCCATGGAGCTGAGAGAAACTGTTGCAGTTTTAAAGCTATTTTTTTCTGAAATTCAATGCTTAAACATTATAACAAAATCAATACTCCTGAATTCAGGCTCACTGGTTTGAGTTTGTGTGTCAAGAATGGTCCTCCAGCCAAAGGACATCCAGCCAACTTGACACATTTGTGGAAAGCATTGGAGTCGGGGCCAGCATCCCTGTGGAACGCTTTCGACACCTTAGAGTCCATGCTCGACGAATTGAGGCTGTTCTTAAGGCAAAAAAATCATAATATTAGGAAGGTGTTCCTAATGTTTTGTACACTGTATCTAGGTCCATTATCTTTTCTACGTACATTATATATGATTTTAGTCAAAGTTTACACTGAAATTGTTTTCCAATCCCGAAAATGTATTCAAAAAAATAAAAATATATATTTTTACACTTTCACTTATGCAGAAAAAACCTGGCATGTAGTGAAGCTTAGTTTGACCTTGGTTACAATTGAAGTGGTACTGCCTCATTTAATCAAGAGTTTAGCAAGCGCAAGTAGATGTGCTCTGAAAGCGATAGTGAACCATATCTTATGTGAATCCCCTGTTCCATGTTTAGGTAAGATCAAGTACTCAGAGCGCGTGTACGATGCCTGCATGGAAGCCTTTGACTGCCTGCCGCTCGCTGCTCTCCTCAACCAACAGTTCCTGTGTGTACATGGTGGGCTCTCACCAGAAATCAACTGCCTAGACGACATTAGGAAAGTAAGTCCGTGTTTGACTACAAAATAAGTTTGGATGAATTTAAACTCAGCAAAAAAAGAAACGGCCCTTTTTCAGGACCCTGTCTTTTCAAAGATAATTCGTAAAAATCCAAATAACTTCATAGTTCTTCATTGTAAAGGGTTTAAACACTGTTTCCCATGCTTGTTCAATGAACCATACACCATTAATGAACATGCACATGTGGAACGTCGTTAAGACACTTGCAGCTTACAGACGGTAGGAAATTAAGGTAACCGCTATGAAAACTTAGGACACTGAAGAGGCCTTTCTACTGACTCTGAAAAACGCCAAATGAAAGTTGCTCAGGGTCCCTGTTCATCTGCGTGAACGTGCCTTAGGCATGCTGCAAGGAGGCATGAGGACTGCAGATGTGGCCAGGGCAATACATTGCAATGTCTGTACTGTGAGACGCCTAAGACGGCGCTACAGAGAGACAGGACGGACAGCTGATCATCCTCGTAGTGGCAGGCCACGTGTAACACCTACACAGGATCGGTACATCCAAACATCACACCTGTGGGACAGGTACAGGATGGCAACAACAACTGCCCGAGTTACACCAGGAACGCACAATCCCTCCATCACTGCTCAGACTGTCTGCAATAGGCTGAGAGAGGCTGGACTGAGGGCTTGTAGGCCCTCAAATAAAAGTGCTCTTCGCAGACGAGTCACGGTTTTGTCTCACCAGGCGTGATGGTCAGATTCGTGTTTATTGTCGAAGGAATGAGCGTTACACCATGGCCTGTACTCTAGAGTGGGGTCGATTTGGAGGTGGAGGGTCCGTCATGGTCTAGGGCGGTGTGTCACAGCATCATCGGACTGAGCTTATCATTGCAGGCAATCACAACGCTGTGCGTTACAGGGAAGACATCCTCCTCTCTCATGTGGTACCCTTCCTGCAGGCTCATCCTGACGTGACCCTCCGCCCTTGACAATGCCATACTGCTCTTTCTGTGCGTGATATCCTGCAAGACAGGAATGTCAGTGTTCTGCCATGGCCAGCGAAGAGTCCGGATCTCAATCCCATTGAGCACGTCTGGGACCTGTTGGATCGAAAGGTGAGGGCTAGGGCCATTCCCCCCAGAAATATCCGGGAACTTGCAGGTGCCTTGGTGGAAGAGTGGGGTAACATGTCACAGCAAGAACTGGAAAATTTGGTACAGTCCATGAGGAGGAGATGCACTGCAGTACTTAATACAGCTGGTGGCCACACCAGATACTGACTGTTACTGTTGATTTTTGACCCCCCCCTTTGTTCAGGGACACATTATTCCATGTATGTTAGTCACATGTCTGTGGAACTTGTTCAGTTTATATCTGTTGTTGAATCTTATGTTCATACAAATATTTACACATGTTAAGTTTGCTGAAAATAAACACAGTTGACAGTGAGAGGACGTTTCTTTATTTGCTGAGTTTAGTGGATAAAAAAAAATCTGTGATCAATCAACTTTCTTTGACTCATGGTGCTGTGCGTGTGTGTGCGCGCTCCACAGTTAGACAGGTTTAAGGAGCCTCCAGCATTCGGCCCTATGTGTGACCTGATCTGGGCTGACCCAGGAGAGGACTACGGCAGTGAGAAGACCGCAGAACACTTCAACCACAACTCTGTTCGAGGCTGCTCCTACTTTTTCAGGTATGCTACCTGCTCTATATCAAGGTTCAGCTACATAAGAAACTTATATGGCCAATAATGCTGGCCATAAGTTGAAAATAATACAGTTTGCCACTTGAAGAGCTACTGGTATCCCACCAGGGATAGATCTGTGTTTTAGTTAGTTGAAGTATAGGCCCCTGCACTGTCCAGTTTGGGAGTGTACTGTAAGGTATTGACCCTAGGAAGCGCCAGTCCATTGCCTCCCTAGCAGTACTAGCATTCAGAATTTTTTTCCACATTTTATGTTACAGCCTTATTCTAAAATTGATTTCAAAAATCCTCATTAATCTACGCACAATACCCTTAATGACAAAGCAAAAACTGGTTTTTAGAATTTTTTCCAATGTATTCAAAATAAAAAACTATCACATTTACATATGTATTCAGACCCTTTACTCAGTACTTTGTTGAAACACCTTTGGCAACGATTACAGCCTCGAGACTTCTTGGGTATGACGCTACAAGCTTGTCACACCTGTATTTGGAGAATTTCTCCCATTCATCTCTGCAGATCCCCTCAAGCTCTGTCAGGTTGGAGGGGGAGCAGCTATTTTCAGGTCTCTCCAGAGATGTTCGATCGGGTTCAAGTCCGTGCTCAGAGACTTGTTCCGAATCCACTCCTGCGTTGTCTTGACTGCGTGCTTAGGGTTGTTGTTCTGTTGGAAGGTAAACCTCCCCCAGTCTGAGGTCCGGAGTGCTCTGGAACAAGGTTCTCTCTGTACTTTGCCTTGGTCATCTTTCCCTTGATCCTGATTAGTCTCCCAGACCCTGTCGCTGTAAAACATCCCCACAGCATGACACTGCCAACACCATGCTTCACCGTAGGGATGGTATTGGTCAGGTGATGAGTGGTGCCTGGTTTCCTCCAGGCATGACACTTGGTTTCATCAGACCAAATAATCTTGTTTTCCACGGTCTGAGTCATGTCGGTGCCTTCTGGCAAACTCCAAGTCCGCTGTCCTGTGCCTTTTACTGAGGAGTGGCTTCCGTCTGGCTACTCTACCATAAAGGCCTGATTGGTGGAGTGCTGCAGAGAGGGTTGTCCTTCTGGAAGGAGCTCTGTCAGAGTGACCATAGGGTTCTTGGTCACCTCACCGACCAAGGCTCTTCTTCCCCAATTGCTCAGTTTAGCCTGGCGTCCAGCTCTAGGAAGAGTTGACGGTTCCAAGCTTCTTCAATTTAAGAATGATTGAGGCTTCTATGTTCTTGGGGACCTTCAATGCTGCAGAAATGTTTTTGTGCCATTCCCCAGATCTGTGCCTCGACACAATCCTGTCTCTGAGGTTTACAGACAATTCCTTCCACCTCATGGCTTGGTTTTTGCTTTGATGTGCACTGTCTGTCAAGTGTGGGACCTTATATAGACAGGTGTGTGCCTTTCCAAATCTTGTCCAATCAATTGAATTTATCACAGGTGGACTCCAATCAAGTTGTAGAAACAACTCAAGGATGATCATTGGAAACAGGATGCACCTGAACTCAATTTCGAGTCTCATGGCAAGGGTCTGAATACTTATGTAAAGAAGGTATTTCAGTTTTTTTAAACCTTTTTGCTTTGTCAGTATGCGGCATTGTGTGTAGATTGATGAGGGGAAAAAATAGTATTTAGTCCGTTTTAGAATAAGGCTGTAATGTAACAAAAGTGAATGAGTCTGAATACTTTCCGAATGCACTGTATATCTCTTTCCGCTGTTGATGGGTTTTTGCCACGCTAACTAAATGCAGGTGTCCGGCTAATTGCCCGAGCAGTCTTTGATGAGAGGTGGAGTAGGCTGGTGGGGTCATTGTAGAAACCCAAGTAAAAGCCGGTCAGCCACATAGATGGGCTGCTTCCCAAATGGCACCTTATTGCCTATATAGTGCACTACCTTCGGCTATGGCCCATAGAGCTCTGATCAAGGAAATACACTGTTTAGGGAATAGGGTGCCATTTGGGATTCACATCAGGTCTGCTCTCCTGTGGCTGTGGCCTACTGGCTGCCTCTGGAGCAGCTATAAGAGTCCATAAATACCACAGCCCTCCTTGGCACTGTTCTGCTCTGGCCTCAGTGGTTCAATTAAACCCTCCCTACCTCCCAGGCCAGAGGGCAAGATACTGACAGGAATTCCAAATGTATTTCCAAAAGTAAAGAACAGCCAGAAAATGCTTCTATGCTTCTTCTGGCCACACGCTGTTCCTCAAAGAATTTCGGTCATATCTCACACTACATGGCTGCCAAGACTGACTGTGAGGTCCAGCTTTAACCTCACTCCACTGGCTGTTCTAATTGGCTGTTTTTCTCTCTCTCTTGCCTTGCAGTTACCCGGCAGTATGTGACTTTTTGATAAATAATAACTTGCTGTCGGTAATTAGAGCACACGAAGCACAGGATGCAGGGTAAGTTTCACTGTTTACAGAGTAATACATTTAACCGTATAACGGATTTTTATTTAAAGGGAGGCGGAAAAAATAATAATAATATAAAAAAATTTATAAGTTGTACCCCTTGTAATAATAATATTAAACAATCTTAGGACAACACCTAGTGACCTCAAGAGATTTGAGCCTTTTGGTATTGCAGTGACTGGAGGGGCAGGGAATAGAACATGGGATGCTGTCTGTGAAAGGCAAAGACCCTACACATCGCACCAATAGGGTAAATCTAATTGGTGGGAATTATAAAGTAGCTCATATAGCGAGCATCGCTACAGTGCCCTTTCCGAACGGGCGACACGTCCCCGCGCTTTGACTACTCGGCACCCTAGTACGTCCTGGCCGTGTGTTCCGATACCCTCACGGCCGTCTTCCCACCTCTGCACCAATTTAGCAAACGGCGTGGCAGGGAATCAAAACCGGGTCAAAGGCCAGAGGGTAAACCCTCTTGGTGGGAATTGTAACGCTGCTCATATAGCGAGGATCATGATAGTATAATGGTTTTGGAATGACAGATCCACTAACCCAGTTTTAGTCACAGATGCATAGATCTACCATTTTTAATAATTGATGTGCTGCTGATAGCAGTCTACTAAACTAATTAGACGTATTCTTACTATACTGAACTGCTTCAGTTTCTGCTTGAACTATTTAGCTTGAGTTCTACACGTCTCCCACTACCATACAAATAAGACGGCTGAAGCAAGCGCACACCTTTTTCTTCAGCGAATGTAGTTATTCTGTAGTGGTTCCCCTAACCACGCAGGTAGCCTAGTGGTTAGAGGGTTGGGCCAGTAACTGAAATGTTGCTAGATCGAATCCCCGCGCTGACGAGGTAAAAATCTGTCGTTCTGCCCCTGAACAAGGCAGTTAACCCACTGTTCCTAGGCCGTCATTGTAAATACGAATTTGTTCTTAACTGACTTGCCTAGTTAAATAAAGGTTAAATAAAAAAATAATTGAACTGCCTCCTAGCAAGAGACCATTGTGTGACTATTAGCAGAAATAAAGGCTATTGCGCACCCGATTTGATACCAAGCATCATGATATCATTCTGCAAGGTAGGCCTACATTTAATTGGCATGTTTTTGTTTTTTTAAGGGTAACCTTTAGAATGGACTGTTTTGGCATGCTTTTCCATATTGCAGATTTTATAGGGCCCTATATATACTGTATCTTACCTAAGAAAGGTTTACCTCAGGCTGACTTCTGGCATCTATTGGTGCAATGTTCCATAAATGTCCAAATCAACTTAAAGTATCTACAAAATACATTTTTTTGCAGCGACAATAATCTGTAAGGCTACAGCTAACATGTTTTCCTTTTACCGTTTGCGATTCACAAATGATTTGATTCACCTCGATTGAACAGAACCCTATTACAATGGCAAAGCGAATCATTTGATTTCTCAAAAATAATTGTTTAAAAGAATCGATTCATATTAATTAAATTAATCGCTATATATATATATATATATATATATATACACACTTTTTTTTTTTTTTTTTTTTTTTTTACTATTTTGAGAAATGTGAAGCAGCACATCTGTTGTACAGTGCATTACATTTGTATGGCCTTACAAAAAAAAATGTTGCTCTCTCTTCACCATTTTATTTCTCAAACTAAGGTAATTTTGTCTCTCTTCCCAGGTATCGGATGTACAGAAAAAGCCAGACTACAGGCTTTCCTTCATTAATTACAATCTTCTCAGCACCAAATTACCTAGATGTGTACAACAACAAAGGTGTGTGTACTCTTTATATCAAGACTCTGATGGGTTATATGCATAGTGTAGTACGTGCCTTTGTTCTGTTGTAAAGAGCCATTTTCTGTTTACCATCAAACGTCACGTTCGAGTGAGGCGCGTATCCCTCCATCAAAAATCTCTGTAACAGGATAGCTAACGTTGATGTCGGGACCTTGACAAACGTCCAGTGAGTGAGTGAAGACAATGAAAACATGCAAGACTGGTGGCTATAGCTATGTTCAACAAGTATACTATTCTTCTGGCTTTATCTAGCTCTGTTTGTGATGTTTTACTTTGCGTTGCTGGCTTGCTATGTAATCAACCCTTTTGACGATGATAACCATCTGATTACGTGTTTGTTGACTTGCACGAGATGAATTTGAAGTTGCATGTGATCGTATCCTCCTTCCATGTAAACAAACTTTCTGATACACACGTGTGGGCAACTATTCATGACCGGGCCGGGAAATGGGTCTATAGCTGTTGTCTGCTGGCTGGCATACAACCACGGGGGTCAGGTTTCACAAATCTGGGATTTTGATTCCCGTCCCTCTGACCTTTCTGCCCCTCCAGGTCCACTTGGGCTGTCCCCAAAATATGACAACAATTGGCTGGTATTGTTTGTCAGTGATACATTTTAGTCTTGTTAGTCAGAATGGCTAACTTGATCATTCTTTTGTTCTTTACATCTCACTCCAACTTCCAGCTGCTGTATTAAAGTATGAGAACAATGTGATGAACATTCGGCAGTTCAACTGCTCCCCCCACCCCTACTGGCTGCCCAACTTCATGGACGTCTTCACCTGGTCTCTGCCCTTTGTCGGAGAGAAAGGTATGTATGTGCTCCCTGTCCATATCGGTGTTTTTGTCAGAGTTAAGAATGTGCCAGTAGAATTCCAGGAATGAGCATTGGAAAATTCTAGCATGAGAGGGGTGTGTTTTGGTGCTAAAAATGCAACTACAAAAAAACAGTACTAGGTCTGCACCCTAAAAGATGTAGCAAAGAGCGTTTTGGTGGTGGTGCTAGCTGAGTTGTGGTGGTACCTCCCTTCTCCGCACAGTGACAGAGATGCTGGTGAATGTGCTGAACATCTGCTCAGATGATGAACTCATGTCAGAAGGAGATGACCTGTGTGAAGGTAAGAGGAACAGCCAGGATTTAATGAGGCACGTTAAGACCCCCGCACGCACCCCTCCTAACTCCACATTATCACTAGTGTTAAGAAGGTAAAGCTGGTAGCTTCATTTTTCATGACAGCTGGTTCATCCACAGCATGTCATAATAGCTCTGTCAGACAACCACACACAGTCACATGTCTGGAGTTCATCAAGAACATCTCAGGAGTCACTAGAGATCTGATGGAGCTCAACTCGACATTCCACTGTACGCTCCTCTCCTTTACTCCTCTCCCCTCCGCTCCCTCTCCTCCGCTCCCTCTCCTCCTCTTCCTCCTGTTCCCCTCTACTTCCTTCCCTTTCTCCTATTTACTTTCCTTTCTTCCCTCTGTTCCCTTACTTTTCTCATTTTTTTCCCACCTTCCTCTGCTCTATGATGTTCACAGACTATTTAAAGCAGTAGAACGCATTATAATGCCCAACCAAATGCTTAGAATATTTTATTGTTGTATTTTATGAGAAGATGGTGGAATCCCAGCAGTGCGCAAGGAGGTGATCCGGAACAAGATCCGAGCCATCGGGAAAATGGCCAGAGTCTTCTCTGTTCTCAGGTGAAAAAGCCTTTCGCTCTCTCTGTCTCGTCATCACACACGACAGCATAAAGGCTGACCTAAATGGCACACTATTCCCTATGTAGTGCACTGCATTTGACCAGGGTCCATAGGGCTCTGGTCAAAAGTTGTGCACTATACAGGGAATAGGTTGCCATTTTGGACTCAACCATACTGAAAAGGGAAAGTCAGACTTGGAGTGAATGGAGCAGAGAGGGGTGGGAATAGACTGGAGTCTCTATTTTTAGTTGAGACTAGAATGAGTCTAGTTTATGAAATGAGTGAAGTCAATTTGAAAGTGCACAATGACTTTGTGTTTAAAAACACAGTGCCGCTTTTCGATAAGGATAAATGAGCAGGCAACAGTGAGTCACGAGGCAGCACACGGTGAGGCTGCATAATGCCATTAGACATGATTCCAGATTAATGCTGTCTCTGTGATTTAGCCTGCCACACAACTGCAATGGGGAAAGGGAGATATGTAGATCAGCACAGAGATCCTAGAATTCAAGTTTGTTCTAGAAGTAGGCCTATTTCTATATAGAGCAGTTTGTCTTTCACAGTGGCCCATATACAGAGATATCATGGGATGCTGCAGCTGCTACAGCTCTGTATGAGCTGAAATTATGAGTGTTTTAACATATGTAAACTCAGCAAATAAAGAAACGTCCCCTCGCTGTCAACTGCGTTTATTATCAGCAAACTTAACATGTGTAAATATTTGTATGAACATAAGATTCAACAACTGGGACATAAACTGAACAGGTTCCACAGACATGTGACTAACAGAAATGGAATAATGTGTCCCTGAACAAAGGGGGGGTCAAAATCAACCGTAACAGTCAGTATCTGGTGTGGCCACCAGCTGTATTAAGTACTGCAGTGCATCTCCTCCTCATGGACTGCACCAGATTTTCCAGTTCTTGCTGTGACATGTTACCCCACTCTTCCACCAAGGCACCTGCAAGTTCCTGGACATTTCTGGGGGGGGTGGCCCTAGCCCTCACCCTCACCCAAATCCGACCATCATGCCTGGTGAGACAAAACCATGACTCGTCTGTGAAGAGCACTTTTTGCCAGTCCTGTCTGGTCCAGCGACGGTGGGTTTGTGCCCATAGGCAACGTTGTTGCCGAGGATGTCTGATGAGGACCTGCCTTACAACAGGCCTACAAGCCCTCAGTCCAGCCTCTCTCAGCCTATTGCAGACAGTCTGAGCACTGATGGAGGGGATTGTGTGTTCCTGGTGTAACTCAGGTTGTTGTTGTTGCCATCCTGTACCTGTCCCGCAGGTGTGATGTCCGCATGTACCGATCCTGTGCAGGTGTTGTTACATGTGGTCTGCCACTGCGAGGACGATCAGCTGTCCGTCCTGTCGCCCTGTAGCGCGGTCTTAGGCGTCTCACAGTACGGACATTGCAATTTATTGCCCTGGCCACATCTGCAGTCCTCATGCCTCCTTACAGCATGCCTAAGGCACGTTCACGCAGATGAGCAGGGACCCTGGGCATCTTTCTTCTGGTGTTTTTCAGAGTCAGTAGAAGGCTTCTTTAGTGTCCTCTATGTTTTCATAACAGTTACCTTAATTGCCAACCGTCTGTAAGCTGTTAGTGTCTTAACGACTGTTACACAGGTGCATGTTCATTAATTGTTTATGGTTCATTGAACAAGCATAGGAAACGGTGTTTAAACCTTTTTCAAATAAGATCTGTGAAGTTACTTGGATTTTTACGAATTGTCTTTGAAAGACGGGGTCCTGAAAAAGGGATGTTTCTTTTTTTGCTGAGTTTAGTTACTGAAAGCTTTGTTAGATCTCTAAGGTGTTTGTGTCTCTCGCTCCCTCTCTTTCTTCAGGGAGGAGAGTGAGAGTGTGCTGACACTCAAAGGACTGACCCCCACTGGGTCGCTGCCTCTAGGAGTGTTGTCAGGGGGCAAAGAGACCTTGCATACCGGTACGTGTCTCTCTCCCCCTTCCTCACCCCCTCAAACTCCCCTCTCCTCCCGTACCCTGCTGTCTCTGTCTTTCTCTCTCTCTCTGAAGCCCCCCTGTCCCCCATGCCCTACCCCCACAGAGGACCTTGGGGTGTCATTTAACACTGCCGTTCTCCCTGCGCTAACAACACAGGCTTAGCCCAACCGCTCGGTAAACTGAAGGATGTACGCTTCACTGAACGTTTTTCAATTTTTACATTTCATTATGGAAAACAAATCATAGACCCTGCTCCTCTGTGTTCCGTTTTCAATTATGCAGTCGAGAGGGAAACTATCACTGCCACTGAAGCCTACATATGGGACGCAGCCTTTGTCTGTTTGGGGCTCTGTGTCAAGCCAGCTGTCCGCTTTGGGTAGTAGTCTTGAAAACCCGACCCGAGGCAACAGAGAATGGTTTCAATGACTCTCTTGGCATAGAGGAACTACGTCACTGCCTAAAATACACTGCCTTTTAGTTAAGGTAGCTGATGTGCCATCTAGTCAAATGGCTACCCAGCAGTTCACTATAAGATCTATTCAGCGCATGTGACAAATTTGATTTAATGCGAACTAGCCACTTAATGCACTCGTTAAAAAAGAACTTCTTTGTTCTCCATCTTGCTAGCTATTATTTAGTATTTTATTAAAGCCGATAAAGTAATAACGAAGGCAGTGTCGTAGTTCTTCTTTGCCAAAAGTCATTGAAACCAGACCCTAGCCACTGTGTTGCCTAGGGCCAGGTTTTTGAGACTAGTTGGGTAGAAGGTTAGGGAGACTGAGCTGTGGGCGGGCGGGCGGTTGGAGGGGGGCTGGACCAAAGTGGCCTGTCACTGATGTGGTCAACCAGCCCAGCCAGCTGGGGGAATGCACACACACGGCGCAGGAGGACCTGGTCTGTCAGCAGGGAGGAGAGAAGGGAATGCTGGGGGTTGGGGGCTGGTCTCCTCCCAGGCGAGGCAGAGGTGTAGCGAATAGAGTTAGAGCTGTGAGCATTCGGACGGAAACCACATGACATGACCTTTACCAGAATGCCATTGTCTGTATGCGTCCCAAATGGCATCCTATTCACAATAGAGTGTACGACTTTTGACTAGAGCCCTATAGGCAATGGTCAAAGGTATTGCACTGTATATAGAATAGGGTGCCATTTAGGGGACGCACCCTGTGTCTGTCAGTCCCTCCAGTCAGATGTGTGTTCTGGTTCATTACATCCCGTTTGTTGTTTCTCTTCACTGCTTCCTAGCAGTACTCTAGTGACATTTTAGGGATACGCTGTCCAGTTTTGACTGCAGTGCTCTTTAAAAACATGCCGCGCCAAATTAAGAAGGGAAATGCCTTAGCCTAGCTATTTCTATTCCACTCCTTCGAAGATGTTTTATTGTCACACACACCGGATAGCTGCATCGAAATTGCCTTGCTCAAGAGTACACCAATCGATTTTTATTTTTTTTAATTATTATTATTAATATTATTTTTTATTTTTTTTAAATGTATTTGTATTTCATTTTTTTACATTTCACATTGTCAGCTTGGGTATTAGAACCAGCGACTTTTCTGTTACTGATTTTGAGGGATGCATTTTTTGAGGGACTAATTGTTTGTTAAATCAATTTGCGGGGGCCACCCGAGTGGCGCAGCAGTCTAAGGCACTGCATCGCAGTGCTTGAGGCATCACTAAAGACCAGAGTTCGATCCTAGGCTGTGTCACAGCTGGCCGTGATTGGGAGACCCATGAGGCGGCACACAATTGGCCCAGCGTCGTCCGGGTTAGGAGAGGGTTTGGCAGACAGAGATGTCCTTGTCCCATCGCGTTCTAGCGACTCCTGTGGCGGGCTGGGCGCATGCACGCTGACACGGTCGCCAGGTGCACGGTGTTTCCTCCGACACGTTGGTACGGCTGGCTTCCGGGTTAAGCAGGCATGTAAAGAAGAAGTGCGGCTTGGCTTGTTCGTGTTTCAGAGGACGCACCGCTCTCGACCTTCGCCTCTCCCAAGAGTTGCAGCGATGGGACAAGCCTGTAACTACCAATTAGATACCACGAAATTGGGGCGGGGAAAAGGGATGTCTTGCGGGCCGGGTTGCGGTGCCCGGCGGGCCGTACTTTGCCCCCCGCCCCTGCTCTATCTGCTAGGCTACCCGCTGCCTGAATGACTATAACAAATGAAAGATGGTCTTATAGCTAGATTCATGACCAGTTATTCTGTGAGTGACACCAGTAGCAAAGCACCTCATTAAGAACAACTCAAATAGAAAGATTAAATCTGTCATCTCACCACAGTTCTCATCTGTCTTCATCACATCCTTTTGAAAACTGAGCCTAAACACACTTCATTATGACAATGTGAGACGTAGTGAGCTGCCTTTATTGACTTCACAGGAAATCAGTTCCCTTCTCCTCCCAGCAGACTTCATTTGATTTCATTTCATTTGATTTGATTGATTTGGTTCCCATAACAAGATCCAGAATAACCCTATATAAAGGCCGGTGTGTGCTCACTGCGCAGCAAAATCCCCCTCATCTCTTTGTCCGCCCACATCTAAGCCCCAATGGCTCTTTAACGCCAGCAAGCACCATCTTAAGGACTCCAGCAGGTATCTCTCACTCTAGGTGTGTCCTTAATTACACTCTATTCCCAATAGTGGACTTCTTTTGACCAGAGTCCTATGGGCTCTAAAGGAATAAAGTGCCATTAAGGATGCAGATGATTTTATCACACTTGAAACAGTTTGAGGTGTATTTGAATTGTACGGTCTCTCTGTAAGTAGCCTTTAGAAGCATTTATAACACGTGTAGATGCGGCAGGTAGCCTGGCGGTTAGGAGCGTTGGGCCAGTAACCGAAAGGTTGCTGGATTGAATCCCAGAGCCGACAAGGAAAAATCTCATTCTGCACTTGAGCAAGGCAATTAGCCCTTATTGCTCCAGGATCGCCGTCAATAATGTCTGATCCCTGGCCGTGACCCCACTCTCCGAGGATGTCTCAGGGGGAGTGGGATATGCAAGATAAACATTTCCATTTCACACCTGTACAGGTTACCCACTTGTACATACAGTGAAACAGAGCTATACAGTCAGTGGTGTAAAGTACGACTTAAGTCGTTTTTTTTGGTATCTGTACATTACTTTACTATTTATTTTTTACAACTTTTACCTCACTACATTCCTAAAGAAAAGAATGTACTTTTTACTCCATACAGTTTCCCTGACACCTAAAATGACTCGATAGGTTTTGAATGATTAGCAGGACAGGAAAATGGTTTAATTCACACACTTATCAAGAGAACATCCCTGGTCGTCCCTACTGCCTCTCATCTGGCGGACTCACTAAACACAAATGCTTTGTTTGTAAATTATGTCTGAGTGTTGGAGTGTGCCCCTAGCTATCTGTAAAAAAGAAGGAAAAAAAGAAAATTGTGCCTTCTGTTTTGCTTAATATAAAGAATTTGAAATTATTTTATCAATTATATTTACTTTTGATAATTAAGTATATTTAAAACCAAATACTTTTAGACTTTTACTCAAGTAGTGATTTACTAGGTGACTTTTACTTGAGTAATTTTTTATGAGTGTCTTTCTCAAGTATGACAATTGGTACTTTTTCCACCACTATACACAGTGCATTTGGAAAGTATTCAGACCCCTTGACTTTTTCCACTTATTGTTACGTTAAAGCCTCATTCTAAAATAGATTTTTTTTTAAAGTTTCCTCGAACAGTACCCCATAATGACAAAGTGAAAACAGGTTTTTTGACATTTTTGCAAATGTATAAAAAATTATACAAATGTTAATTAAGTATTCAGACACTTTGCTATGAGATTTTAAATTGATCTCAGGTGCATCCTGTTTCCATTGATCATCCTTGATGTTTTTACAACTTGATTGGAGTCCATCTGTGGTAAATTTCAATTGATTGGACAGGCACACACCTGTCTATATATATATATATATTTTTTTTTAACCTTTATTTAACCAGGCAAGTCAGTTAAGAACACATTCTTATTTTCAATGACGGCCTGGGAACAGTGGGTTAACTGCCTGTTCAGGGGCAGAACGACAGATTTGTACCTTGTCAGCTCGGGGGTTTGAACTTGCAACTTTCCGGTTCCTAGTCCAACGCTCTAACCACTAGGCTACGCTGCCGCCCCAGGTCCTACAGTTGACAGTGCATGCCAGAGGTCGAAGGAATTGTCTGTAGATCTCAGAGACAGGATTGTGTTGAGGCACAGATCTGGGGAAGGGTTCCCAAAAATGTCTGAAGAATTGAAGGTCCCCAAGGACACAGTGGCCTCCATCATTCTTAAATGGAAGAAATTTGGAACCACCAAGACTCTTCCTAGAGCTTGCATGCTCGGCCAAACGGAGGAATCAGGGGAGAAGGGCTTTGGTCAGGGAGGTGACCAAGAACCCAATGGTCACTCTGACAGAGCTCCAGAGTTCCTCTGTGGAGATGGTAGAACCTTTCAGAGGGACAACCATCTCTGCAGCACTCCACCAATCAGGTCTTTATGGTAGAGTGGCCAGATGGAAGCCACTACTCAGTAAAAGGCACATGACAGCCTGCTTGGAGTTTGCCAAAGGGCACCTAAAGACTCTCAGACCATGAGAAACAAGATTCTCTGGTCTGATGAAACCAAGATTGGCCTGAATGCCAAGTGTCATGTCTTTAGGACACCTGGCACCATCCCTACAGTGAAGCATGATGGTGGCAGCATCATGCTGTGGGGATGTGTTTCAGCCACAGGGACTGAGAAACTCGTCAGGATCAAGGAAAATATATACGGAGCAAAGTACAGAGAGATCCTTGATGAAAACCTGCTCTAGAGTGCTCAGGGACTCAGACTGGGGCAAAGGTTCACCTTCCAACAGGACAATGACCCAAAGCACACAGCCAAGACTACGCAGGGGTGGCTTTGGGACATGTCTCTGAATTGCCCAGCCAGAGCCCAGACTTGAACCCAATCAAACTTCAAACACCTGACAGAGCTTGAGAGGATCTGCAGAGAAGAATTGGAAAAACTCACCAAATACAGGTGTGCCAAGCTTGCAGCGTCATACTCAAGAAGACTTGGGTGTAATCACTGCCAAAGGTGCTTCAACAAAGTACAGAGTAAAGGGTCTGAATACTTCTGTGAATGTAATATATCATTTTGTTTTTTGCTAAATTTTCTAAAAACTTGTTTTTGCTTTGTCATTATGGGATATTGCGTGTATAGATTGATGAGGGGGAAAAAATATTCAATCAATTTTAGAACAAGGCTGTAACGTAACAAAATGTGGAAAAAGTCAAGGGGTCTGAATACTTTCCGAATACACTGTAAGCGCAACCTAATTCTATATTATTATTATTATTATACCGCCTATGTTTGTCAGGGATGTTTTTCTCCTGCCTGCCTGTGTTTTCTCTGATCGTGATGTTGATAATGGGGGGGATCTCGTCTATGATTGGTTGTTTTGGATGATTCGGACTGTCTGTTCTGTGGTTGATGATCTCTGGTTCTCTGCATTGATGACTCACTTTTCTCCTCTCACCACTACTCACATTTACATAGCCGCCGCTGAGGCAGCGGAGGCAAAAGGTACGCAAGCGGTCCCCGGATCCCTCCCTCAGTGTGTTGTTACTTTTAACCCTTCCAACAGGGCCCTCATTCTTTATGCACCCCTGTTGTCTTTTTAAATGTTCATTTTGTTATTGTTGTACATTCACTGTGTGTGATTTGTGAGTTTTGCCATGGATTGGTGTACTTCACTTTGCATAATTGCTGCTCTTGCATTACCAGTTCCTGCTACTACTGTACATGCATGATAGGACTCAAATGCAGTGGGCACTCCATTTAGCAGGAAGGACTTTAGCTTGAACCTCTACAGGCACTGTATAGTTACATTGTTCCTGGGTCCTAATTACACTATGTTGACCATTGATAACATAAGGGCAAAGCCTAAACACAGTCTTCACAGATAGGCTACAGATATAGATACCGATACAGAGAGTCAGGCATTTGGCCTAACAGTGACATGTTGAGAAACAGAGACTTGTTAACAAACAGCTGTAGGCAGAGGTCACATGGGTGGGAGCTAGATTCCTTGCCACTGCTGCAGGCAGCTCGTCCCTGAGCAAAGCCAGCTAAGACTCTGCTAGCCTAGGGAGCACCTCCTTCCTCCTCCTGGCTATCCAGGGATATATTCAGGGTCTAATCCTGTTACGCTGCTTGGCTGTTGCTACTCTGTCACTGTCTGCTTCTGTTGGCATGTTACTGTTCTAGCATTCAGATACACTCTTTGATCGCATACACATTTGGAGTAGTAATAGGTCGTTTGGTTTCTGTCCAAATATATTTTGTTGATGTCAGAGCATGTTTAATAGCAGGGGTGTCAAACTCATCTTGGCCCGGGGCCCACATTCGGTCTTCAACGAGGTTCCGGAGGGCCGCACTGAAAGTTTATTTCCTCTCTGTCAAAATTTTCTGAAGAAAGTCCTCTAGCCATGGATTTTAGAATTTCCGATGCTCCCTGACTGTCTGACTTTCATTTAGGTGATTATTAGCGAGCTGGACATGGTCAAGAAACTGTATGAATGTAGTTAAATTATTGTCAATCTTTTACTCAAACCACCCGCGGGCCGGATTGGGGAGACCCCTGATTTATAGCCACCTATTAAAGCTGCAATATGTAACTTTTTGGGCAAGTTGACCAAATTCACATAAAAATGTGAGTTATGGATCTGTCATTGAAAGCAAGTCTAAGAAGTGGTAGATCTGTTCTAGGTGACCTATATCTAGGCTTCCAGATTATTATTTTTTTTGCGTGTTTTACCTTCGGTTTTGTACATCAGCTGAAAATACTATATTTTTGTTTATGGAAGAGATATTTCACAACAGTTCAGATGGTACAATGATTCTCTACAATATACTTGCTTGTTTTGCCACCAAATGGAAATTAGGCGACTACTAGAATTTGAGCAATTTCTGCGTAGTGCACCTTCAACTACAACTAATGTTTGCCTTGCAATGATACATTTCTCATTAACAAACCAACTAACTTAAGATGTTATTTAAAATTGCAGATCTGTTTTCTATGAGTGCAGTGTCATTGATCACATTCTCCTATTGTCAACTGTAAAAACGTCCATATTTTCCTCTTATTCTAAATGTTTGCCTTATTGATTTTGTTGTTGTTGTTGAATAGTTACTTACAGTATATCTCTCGTTTGCCCATGTTTTCTTTGTGGTTTTTACTTGGCACTTGGAATTTTACAGTAAGTCCCACATTCACTGTGTGGTGTTGTACTGTAGCTTGTTCTGTGGTTTTGTCAACAGTACTAGGACTGTGTATTCACCGTACGTACAGCTGTTGTATGTCTGCACTGTTTGTCTAAGGACGGTCAGCTATTACCTGCATTTGTAAGCATAAGAACCTGGAGTTTACTAAGGACATACAATAAAGGCAAAACAAATAGGTTAATTTTGCAGTTTTTACCTGAAGATCCTTATTGCAGATCCTTAAAAGAAATGGCTAAATATTTTTCACAAACATTTCAAGTTGTAGCATTCAAACAATTTTTTCCTTTGATTTCTAATTTTCCCTCTCCTCTTCCTTCTAGCTATTCAAGGCTTCTCTCCCACGAGGAAGATCAAGGACTTTGCGGAGGCGCAGAGCCTGGACAAAGTCAACGAGAGGATGCCTCCACGCAAGGATGGCCAGCAGCCGGTCAACCCAAATGCCCCCAAGAATGGCACAGACTAGGCCCGGAGAGTTACCCCCCCTCTCATCCTCACCAGACACAGGCCATGGCCCTGTCTCATACACCAAAACTATCTTCTCTCGCTCTCTGTTTTCTATCTCCCTCATTCTCTATCTATCTATCTCTCTGTCCCATTGTGACTCTTCACCCAGCTGGCCTATAGTTGGACAAGCACAGGACATGTAGGTAGGGAAGACACCACCACACTGGGAGAATGGTTTCAGCCACCACAGAGTACAATCATGAATATAAACAAAAAACAATTTTATTTATTAAATTAATAATATTAGGTATATTATGTAATGCTACAATTGAATGAACACATACATTTCTAAGATGTTCAAATAAGCATATAACTATGGTAAATGTCAAAGATAAAGACCATTTTGTAAATTTGAGTTGAGGATTGAGGTAGCTAGTAAAGGAGACCTTATCCTTTATTAGTCAATGCAAGTGTTTCTACTGTTATTTTATGTGCTTTGCAAGGGAAAGTTGACTGAATCTACAGATATCTACAGTTTGTGTGCTCTCATACATGTTGTCCATTTAAAAAATATGTGTTAAGTAGAGAGAAAATAATGAAGGGAACGATTTGACACCATTGCAGAAGATTCTTTTATACCTCCAGCAGAAGTTCAGTAGAACTGTTTTGTTCTTTTGTCCAATTTCTTTGGTAAAAACCTTGAAACCACTGAATGCTATTTATGCTGCTTTGGGTCAACTTGTTGCTCCTATATTTTATAGTTAGGTTAAACAGGATTTAATTTGACAGCCTTTAGTCAATCCTTGAGGAACTGCACAGATTTTCCAAATGATTTGTCAAAGAATGAAAAAAAGACCATGACAGAATTGATCCTAGTTTGCTACGATCATTGATGTGATGTATCAATGGACGGTGATTTGTTTTTTCTAGTGCTAGGTGTTCTAAATAGTGTTTTGATAGTTGTTGTTTGCAAGCTGTCACTAACCAACCGTTACTAACAGTGTGTTTAACTGAGGTCAGTTGGGGGGGGTTATATAATATATACACTGTGTGTACAAAACATTAGGAACACCTTCCTAATATTGAGTTGCACCCCCTTTTGCCCTCAAAGCAGCATCAATTCGTCGGGGCATGGACTCTACAAGGTGTTGAAAGCGTTCCACAGGGATGCAGGCCCATGTTGACCCCAATGCTTCCCACAGTTGTGTCAAGTTAGCTGGATGTCCTTTGGGTGGTGGATCATTGTTGATACACACGGGAAACAGTTGAGCATGAAAAACCCAGCAGTGTTGCAGTTCTTGACCCACTCAAGCCGGTGCGCTTGGCACCTATTACCATACTCCTTTCAATCCATGTCTCCGTTGTCTCGAGGCTTAAAAAATCCTCCTTTAACCGGTCTCCTCCCCTTCATCTACACTAATTTGAAGTGGATTTACAAGTGACGTCAATAAGGGATCATGGCATTCACCTGGTCAGTTTATGTAATGGAAAGAGCAGGTGTTCTTAATGTTTTGTACACTCGGTGTAGATATTCTGCAAAGGCAAAGTTTGATTCAAAAGGGATATAGGCCGACAGTATGTATTGAAGACAGCCACCAGTACCTTGGGTGTGTGGTGCCCCCATTTGGTTAGCTTTTCTGGGACATTGAGCGGGGAGCGGCCTACTATTCTTGGGTGATGTGCTGAATGTGGAAGGAAGAAAGTCCTCATGGTGAAGAAACATACTAAACACAAGGGAAGAACAACCAGTGGTGTCTTCTCAATGCCCTCCGTGACAAGATGGTGGAGAAATCTTTCCCATGGAGCAAATGGTAACGCCACATATGTCCCAAAATGAACTGAAGCTTCTTCGTGCTCATTATTTTATGTTTTAAGATAAACATTTCTCTGTTGAAATAATAATGACGCTTAGTTTGATTTCATATTGCTTTCCTTGTCAACGCTACATAAAGGAAATATTTGGGGTGTTTCTTGACAAAAGCTGTGTCAATGTCTCCATCTACTGTTGATTTGATGCAGATGCGTTCAAATGACTCCAATGTTGGAAACGTAAGCGAAAGCTGGCCTCCAAATTGGCTCCAATTCAATGTTTTAGTTGCTAGCAGTTTGAGGAAAGCAGTACCCTGAAGAGGAGTGGATTGAGTCATCCAGTGAGACGCTGTGAAGATTGATGTTATCGGAATTTCCATTCTTTTTAGTGGCTCTTTGTCCATCCTATGAGTTATCACTATCTGTGGTAGAATCAAAGCTGTGGACCTACAGTGTCTCTACATTGATCATGTAGTAATGTCTGATGGTTCTTCTGAATTAATTTGATTGTGAGTATTATATGGTCTTAACATATACATAGTAATTGTTCCTCCATGGCAGGAACTGACCCTCCATGGCAGGAACTGACCCTCCATGGCAGGAACTGACACTACTTTTATAACACCCGCTCTCAACCCTTTAAGGTTTGACTTGATTCTTTAGGACTTGTGACTTAATGAACCGGTGCTTAGTTTTAGCCCTAGATTTTTGGGGGCTACAACTGCTTGTCTGACACTCCTCCCGTCGCGCCACATGTAGTTATTCTATTGTGTTTTATCATTCAAGAAGAGCTTTTAAGATTTTTATTCTCATGTGAATTTTCCCTTTTATAATATATATATTGTAAGGCTTTTAAACGAGTTGCATTCAATGTGCCATGCCACTACCAAAACACACGCCAACACCTGTGTGTGACTGGTGAGGAGAAGGGAAATCAGAATGTCCCATTCTTGTGTTCAGCAGTGGTCATGGAGAGATCTTGGCGCCTGTTTCAACTCAACATGGGTCAGGTTTATCTGAGTTGTGTCATGGCCCAGAAACTTTTGTTTTGTATTTAAAAATGTGATTTGTTTCTCTTCCCTGTATTGTGCTCCGAGTTAGGGGATGTACAGGCCCCGTAGGAGGGCCGTATTTCTCACCTCTTGTCAGTTTCTAAACATATCTTGAATGTACAAAAATATTTGTAATTAAAGTCTCTTAATAGCTGTAAAAAAAGGGTGAGGAAAAATAAGTCCAGTGCTTGTCATGCGAGGCCATGAAATCTATGTAGATGTATCACTTAAAAAAATAAAATTTAAATGCAATGTTTCTTGTTCTCCCTGTCGTGGCTGTCTGGAGTTTTTAGCTCTGCAGGTTTGAGGACAGTGTGCCAGATACCTTCTCGCTTCAGTTGCTCGTGTTAGGCCTACATTCTAGGTATCTCTTGATCTGAATTATACTACATGTTGCTAATCTATTCTCTACACATCTGGTTGAATGGGTGGATGCATGTCCTCTGGTAGACTTCAGTGTCTAAAATGTTGCGCGCCGAATAGTTGTTTATAAATGTCAAAGTTCGACATAAGCAGGACAGTCGTGTCAAAAATAAAAACATTTTATGCCTGACATGTTAATCAGGTGGCATCTTTTTACAATCCGAGAGAGAGATTGTGATTACAGAAAAGGCTGTTCAAGTAATGGTATACTGTAATAGCAAATCACACATTCACACACAGATACAGTGCCTTGCAAAAGTATTCAGAACCCTTGGATTTCACTTTCTTTTCTTTTAATACATTCAGTACTAAATATATTGTTGCATAAGTATTCAGCCCCTTTTTTTAGTCAAGCCTAAATTAGTTCAGGAGTACATTTTGGCTTAACAAATAATAGGGGTTGACATGATTTTGGAATGACTAACCCTTCCTCAGTCCCCCATACATACATTTTCAGGTCCCTCAGTCAAGTATTGAATTTCAAGCACAGATTCAACTACAGAGACCAGGGAGCTTTTGGAAAGCTTTAAAGAAGGGCAGTGATTGATTTGTTAGTTACCCATCTACCAGACATTGAATATCTCTTTTAAACATGGTTAATATAATACTGTGGATTATGTATTAAATCACCCAGATACATAGTCATCCAGGTGTGTAAATATCTTAGACTTCCCCAAGAAGACTGACAGCTGTAATCTATGCCAAAGGTGTTTCTACCATGTAGTGACTCAGGGAGCTGAATACTTGTGCAATGACTATTTTAGTTACATTTTTATTCATCTTAAAAAATACTTGCCTTTGACCGTGTATTTTGTGTTGATTGCCAAAATGACAAATCAATTTGAATCCCACTTTGTGACAAAATCCAAGGGGTCTGAATAGTTTTGCAGTTGTATTCTCAGACTGTAGCTGCAGAGTTGCAGTTAGTTGTGCAGCATTTAAGAATGTTCTATAAAAAAATATTTAAAAAATCTGTAAATTCTTGCTCACTAGAATTCCTAAATCTAAAATTTAGTTACTTTATCAGTATTGAGCATGTGTATTTTTTTTTTTATACAGAACTTTAGTCAGCAATGGCTGTGCTCAGTAAATCTTTGAATTAATAAAAAATATTTACTGTAGACTCAGTACTCAGCCAAAGTCAGGAATATACAGTCACCATTGATAAATGTAATAGTACGAAAATAAATGGCATATTATCACATACTGAACACTCACTCCCTGACATGGCAGTGACAAATAAATTACAGGTATAAAATGAATACTAAAAAGTGTCATTTTTTAAGACGTTCCTTGTAAAGAGGACTCCTCAGTCCTTTCCATATTTGTGACTATACTGAGTTTACCCATCATGCACATCATTGGCACAAACACATTCCTTGGGCTTCATAGGTAGCCTGAGTGCCAGTCTGTTTGTGCCATCATGCCAATTCCTTGTCACTCGTTGTCATGCCAAACACTGAGCAATGGAGTTGGCCAGAGCACAAAGAGATCTGGGACCAGGCTTTTTCAGAAGTGGTGGCAGAGCCAACCTGTCTCTAGTCTAGGGTTCTGTAAAATTATCCCAAAGAAGTGAGGTCTCTGGACTGACTGTGCACTGGCTGGCCTAGCAGTTGTGGCCCTGCATTTGAGGTCTTGGTAAGGGTTGAGATCCTCATGTTTCCACTCTTCTCCTTTAGATGTTGACATCAGACACGTGGTGGTGGTGGTCTCAGAGCCTGAGAGAAAGAAATATTTACTTAATACTAAATGTTATTCCCATTCATATCTAAATGGATTAATTCACCTATGTGCCATTGTAATATCTAAAATTATGCTAATAGTCTCTTACCTGTCGTGCGGCCCTGAAGTCATAGACCGGGACTTGTGATTGGTTAGCAGCTGGAGGGGGTGGGGGCGGAGCTACTTTTGGTCGCTTAGGCTGGAAATAGTAAAGCTATTCATGAATAGGCAACAGTGCACGGACACAAGAACCTTATCAACCAAGACCAACATTGAGATGATACTGTATAAATCAAAAGGTATTTCATTACCTGCTGTGGCATAGCTTTATTTTGGCTGGGAACTGGCAGTTTATGGATGTGGTTGTCCACGTCATGGATTTTCTTCTGGGTATGGTGGCTGGTGGATGAGCAGACAGATTTGTATTTTTATCCAGGAAGTCCCAATGATGTCAGAATACATATTTTACAATGGAGAACTGACAATTGAGTACATCTTAATGTATCAAAGAATTCTCTTGGCAGTGAATGTTTATATATGCCCCACGTGGTGGACAAACCTAGGCAGAGTGGGGGACTGTCGTCTCTTCTTTAGGAACACAGCCACTGCCCCAGCAATAGCAGCCAGAAGCAGCAGAGAGACTGTCACCGCAATGCCAATCACTCCTTCTACAATCACACATAAGAGCGGTTGGCAAGGTTAAGGAAAGGTCTATACAGAAGTTGAATACAATGAAAACACAGACCAAACCTATTGGCAAAACTATACATAAAGATGCTCAAATTCCTGTAGTAACACTAATTACTCTAGCAATATTGGAGTAACATGTAAATAAAGTAAAGGCTTGTCCCTTGTATCAATTGAAACTGTTTTTTTTTTTTAACACGATTTTTTGATTTATGTTGTTAGGGGCCTACCTCTGGAGAGGCCCGTGAAGCTTCCATCCTTTGTATCACAGCCTGGAAGTGACCATCCAGGTTCACACTGGCACTCCATTCTGTGATTACACACCTGCGGTGTCACAACACAGAAACGCATACATTATAATAAAAGCAGGGGTCTTCAACCTTTACTTGCCTAGGGAACCCCCTCCCAGGCAAACCGGCAACCCCATAATACATTAACAAAAAGGTGAATGATAATGGAAAGACAAAGTAATCAACATTTTAAAATGAATAGATTTGGTAGATAGTTTTGTTATTTTGACCTTCCCACATACATTTTTTTTTAGAGGAAGTGTAAATTCTAACAGCCTATCAGCATGAAAGGTAACCCCAAACACATTTTTGCTAAGAGCAGCTGTTTAGCTGGTTAAACCAAGGTTAGCCATGTGTTGGCAAAAATGTATGTCCAAGTCAAGAAAGCTTACCAGCAGCAAATTGCCGTAATGGTAGCCTATTCACGGGTGCGTTTTCAAAGCCTATGTCAAATAATCCAGTGAGTGCAATTGTCTCCAATGAGTGTAATTTGCTCAATATTTGGAGTTGAGAATTAAAAAATTGACATCATTAGAAAGAAAATATTATCCTTTTCCTACAGTAGGTATGTAATTCAAAATTAGTTTGCCTTTTTCACCAAAAAGAAAGCGCAACCAAGAAACACTTGGAGGAGAGACGTCCAAGCAGAGATGACAAAAAGCAGCCTCAACTGGTGAGGCCTGGAAAATCTTGCCTCAAACCGAATGAGATGGAGAACATTCGTCAATGGCCTATGCTCCTTATTAGCAGTGTTTCTTCCTGAGCTCACAAATACCAAACCAGAGACAGGGGGTGCTGTACTCACAGCATGTCCTTTGCACCGTGCTGAGCAGTTGGTGGCTTTGGGTCCGTAGGCTGTCTCAAGATCCACACACTCGTTCTCGCTGCACACCTTAGAATAGAAGACAGGAATGGGCACAAGAATAAATTAGAAAATAACACGGTACACATTCAATTTGATTTCATTTCTAAAAACTAGAGGTAGCCCCAGTAGCAACAGACAAAAGTAACCTTACCTTCCCATCATTACACTTGGTCCCCGTGTTCACCTGTCCAAAGTCACTGGTGTGATCACCGTAGAATGTGGCTTTGCAGTCGGAGAATTTCACCATGCGACCATAGTTGGGGTCATCATTACCGTTCTTGCAGAAGAGTTTCCCGCACTGCACATCTCTACAGACGAGAGCCACAGGAGGGTGTCATATCAGTGACATGCCGCTTAAATAAGCAACACCACAATCTGAGTAGTAAAAGCAGCCTATTGAAATAACATGGTATTGCTCGTTAGGCCTCACTGGCTCTGGCAGGGGATGAACTGGTCCTGTGAAGGCCGTCTGCAGTAGGCATAGTACAGTCCTCTGGTGTTCTGGTTATAGCAGTACGTTGTTGCCTTTTCAGCAGCTGAGGAGGGAATAACACCCAATGTTACACAATGCATTAGAGTAGTTCAGCAAGGAAACACCACGTGTACGTTTAACCATTTATTAGAACATATTACAACGCATAGTCTTGGCGTTAGGGCTCTGCTCCTTCAGGGTATCTGCCAGAGCGAAGCGTCATATGAAGATGATAATATAACTACAGGCAGTGAGCACGATATATATCAGATACCCCGATGGAAGAAACAGAACCCACAGGTGGAGGCTGGGGTGGTGGTGGGATATCAGAAACCGCAAGCATAGCGAGTAACAGCTAGTTACAGCAGCAAATGTAGCAAGAGACACCAGGGCATGGTTGCGCATGACATCCGGTATTGAAGAAGCATTTTTATAATTGGTCAAATTTAAATAGCATGTAAGTAGAGTTTGAATCAAATTGGTGCAATATCTGCTGATACGACCACGCTCGTGTTTCCCTTCTGGGCTGAACCACCACGTGTCAAAAAGGCTGCATCAACAAAAGTTTTTAAAAATTCCAGACTTTAAACATTAGCATTAGAATACACTTGACTTGACCATTTCATGACAGAAAATGTATCTAAAAAAAAAAAAAAAGACCAGAAGAGCTAGCTACCTCCATCACCTGATTTGATGAGAGGTGACTCCGTGATGACGAGACAGGGAAATGCTTTCACACTTACATGGGCCATACATTTTCACACACTGGTCATGATGCTGTGGACACTGGCCGTTGCGGCAGTAGCCCCTCCCTCTGTCACAGGAGATCCCATTGACAGAGAAGACATCCTCAGGACAGACGGCTGAATTCCCTGTGCAGTACTCCGCTAGGTCACAGTCGTCATGTTTCCTTCTGCACTCTGTGGACGAGGCCATGATCTGTGGAGAGTGGTTGTTGCTATGTTCACTATCACTAGCTTGTTAGTCTCCCGACAGTCATGAGTATAGAATGTATAGTCTATTAGCTTGGTGAAGGAGATGTGAAGCTGCATCTGTACTCTGAATCCACTCCGATTGCCGAAATAGAAGATTAATTTAGCCTGACTGACGCGCAGATCCACGTGTACTCCGCGAGTTGCTTTTGCCAGACTAGTTCTAAACAAAATACGCATTCAAGAGGATTTGTTTTCAAGTGATGACATGGAAAATATTCTGCTTCCACTAATCCCATTCCTTTTTAAGTTTGATCAAATAAAGGAATGCAAGTGAAATGTCTTCAATGCACTTCGAGTCATAAAAAGCCTTTGACATAGTTATACGTGTCTGCTGCATGTTCTCGAGAGGGCTGTAAGAATCAAAGGAACACATCCGGATGTCTAGAGCAGACGGAGAGGCATGGTGGCTAATGTGGTCGGGTCTCACCTTACAGTCTTCACAGCACTCTCCTGCAGCACACTCTGAGCCTTTGGCCAGTGTGCAGCTGGTGGCATTACAGCAAGGGTTTGTACACTCCTATAACATCAACATCCTACATGTCATTATGATGATGCTATGAGGGGGATCAGAAAGTTATTAAGGAATGAGAACATAACGTATGTCCATCCAGTGTGTAAGTTGTCTCAAAGTCAAGCCACTACGTATGTGTAGGTTTTAACTAGATAACTTGGTTTCCCCACTCCATGTTTACCTCTAGAGTATTATACTGCAGTAAGACACGCTAACTAACTAAAACAAACATTGTACCTTAGTAGGCTATGAATAGGAATTACAAGCATCTGATACAAACACGACTTGGCAGGAGAGGTGTAGTTTAGCAAGATAGTTACACAAAAATATGGTATCTTATCCGACTGACTTAACAGGTCTGGACAGATTAACGTGAATGAACTGCTCTGCACACTTAACTCCCTCTGACTGGAATGTAAACAGATGTTCATGGATTGTTACTTTCAAAATTGCCTTTACCAGATCACCATATAGCCATGACTATTGTACTATGTGTGGAAATGTATAGACTGCAATGTCTGGAAATGTGAATCATCTAGTGATTCTTATCATTGCATTACTGCTATGTTAGTACTCATTTGAAGAGACATTCCCAAACTGGGTAAATATGTATGTTTTTCGAAGGCTGGTGGTGGTGGATATATATCAGGATAGGCCTGTGCTTGTTAAAGGCATTCTCCATTTTGCCCCTAGCTAAGGAAAACAGGCAAGACCACGCACGTAAATCTGAAATGTTATTCCCAGAAATGTAATGTAATCACTTGACATACTTGTATTAACTCCACGATAACCAACTTTTGTCTGATTTTGATTGCTACATTGTTGATCTAAATGGTGGGTAGATGGAATAGAATGAGAAGGTTAATTCACCTTCATGGAGCCACAATCACACTCCTCTCCTCTCTCCAGAAAGCCATTCCCACACACTGGGGTTGATTCCACATTTCGGTAGTCTGGCTTGTTCAGTAGGCACTCAGGGTTACGATTATTCAGGAACTGGTCATAGCTCAAACTACTGCAGCTACTGAATGACTTTGGGATATCCCAGCTGAAAGAAAAAACTGTTAAGTTACCCATAAGGTAATTTACTGACTTTCAATATAACCACTGTAGCACAAACCACTGTGCTGTCCAAGGGGTCAGTACTCTATGGCTGATCTGTGTGTGTTATGAGCAGAGAAAACAATGCCTGTAAAGTATTCTTTAATACAAGTTCCCTCTTGCTTGTAAACCGCAATCAATCATATGGTTTATCATTGACAGCATTCCAATCTAGTCACAACATTATATATCTTGAAACTTTTCATAATAACAGTCCTTACCTGAGGGCCCCAGCCATTACACAGCTATTCCCAGAACAAGCACAGGCACTGGAGTCATCGTGGTTCATGCCCAGGTTGTGGCCCATCTCATGGGCCAATGTGGCCCCCACAGCTATGGCCCTGGGGTTGTGATCCTGTAAGGAAGTAAATAGTTAACATGAAATAGAATTGACTGTGTTTGATGACATGTTCTATCAGTGAAACTAACCTGGATGAATAGGTTAGAGATTAAATTGATATAAAATGACTGTCACTGTCTTATTCTATCAAAATGTGCTAAGATCTAATCGAGCTTCCTTTTTCTGATTTAGACATCTTGTTCTGCATGTTGGTTGATTAGAGCAAAAAGCAACTTCTCCTTTTGAAAATTCCTACGTGGCTTTGATATGAGTCAGAAACATTTATTCTACTGTCAAACTTTACTACGAAGTGTAAATAGGATACTTTTGCTCATAAAATCTGTGTGTCACAGAATAAAGGGTACGCAATTTTTTCCCCACTTGGGTTGGGTTTGTTTAAATCCTGCACAAATGCCCACAGCACCGAAATAATCATCAATTAATAGCGCAGCTGCATGCAACCCGATCGTAATGCCCAATGACATTCGATATCCCTATGGGGCTATTTAGGGACCATCAGTAAATTACACAATGTACATGGGAAATAAAAATTATGTCAATAGCTCCAAATTTCAATGACTTAAAAAAACCAACTATAAGTTGTAGAAATCAAACCAACTATAAGTTGTAGAAATTCATACACAAATATTGAAAACATTTAATGAGACAACTAAAGTTGTGCAACATGAAAATATTGTCCCATTTACATTGTGTAATTTATTGATGGTCCCTAACTAGACCCAGAGAAGTCTTTAATGACTTCTCTGGGGCTAATGATTACACTTTTCATACATTTTTTCCACATGAGTCATTTAGCAGATGCTCTTATCCAGAGCGACATAAAGTAGTGAGTGCATATATTTTTTGTACTTTTTTGTATTCCTGTGGGAATTGAACCGAAGAACCATGCTCTACCAACTGAGCCAGATGGGACTGTAAAATAAATGTCATTACCATGCCATTTTTCTCACAACTATTTCTAAAGCAATTAATCTTGCAATTCAATCTTCTCCCTTTCTGCTTTGTAAACGTCACATTTTGAATACTTGGTAGAACCTCTCCATTGTCCCATTTTACTTCTTCTTCAATTCCTCAAGCAAAAACGATCCTACTTCCACATTTCAAATAATGGCAACTTATTGTGTAGGCAAAATGTACACCTAATGAATGTACTTTACCTGGACCACCCCAGCAGAATGACCTGAACATAGAGTCCCGATAAAGGCCAGACCCACCGTCGATCCCTCAAAGTCAATGCCACTGAAACACAGGGAACAAGAAACACGTCAACCCCACATACGTATGTATTCATGTCAGCCACAGTGTTTTTGTGCTGCCCATGTAGTCGTTGTTTTTGTTTGTTTCATGGAGACGAATGAGGATTACTTTTACTCAGGATGAGCTACTGAATATTAGAGACACATTGCCAGCTGTTTTTGTTCAAAATGTTGTCCTCAGTCACTAAAATACTGATATTGTATCTGTATGATGTCTGTGGACTGGGTATGTGTAATCATGTACTGGGTGGTTCGAGCCCTGAATGCAGCTTGACTGAAAGCTGTGGTATATCAGACCGTATTCCATGGGTATGACAATTATTATTTTTTTTTTACTGTTCTAATTACGTTGATAACCAGTTTATAATAGCAATTAGACACCTCGGGGGTTTGTGGTATATGGCCAATATACCACAGCTAAGGGCTGTGTGCAGGCACTCCGCATTGTGTCGAGCAATAGAACAGCATTAAGCCGTGGTATATTGGCCGTATACCATCCGTCCTCAGGCCTTATTGCTTTAATGTACTTGGTGAATAAAGAAGATTATGATCCTGATGTCAAATACCCATGTTATGAATTCTTCTATGAAGTCTATCAAGAATAACAATGTTCCAAACCAAGATGGCCTAATCAGGTGACCATCAGCTGACCCTATAAAGGTGTCTGACAAGCACACACTAAACGAGAAAAACAATTTTTACGCCACTTCGATACCGCTACGAACAGAAGTTACCTTTTTCGTAGCAGGTTAGGAGAATTAGGGTTAGCAAAAAATGATCACCTAACCTGCTACGAAAATCACTTCCGGTCGTAGTTGTATCGAAGTGGTGTGAAAAGAGTGTCCCCAAACCAAACATTTCATGGTATGGCAGACATTGGAGGACTTGCGTTCATGTCCAAAGTGAATGTTGTCTGCCTCTTATTTTATAGTCACTTGTTTACCTTATATTCAACCATGAGTGACTCACAGAGATGAAACACTTAAACCAGTCAGAGATAGAGGTGAGGACATTTAGACAAACAATTCCATTTCTTTGGCTGAGTCCTATAGTTACCTGATTAGATCTGCGTTGTGGCCTACCTGATGACGTGTGTATGTCCAGGCCTACCCAATGAGGTGTGAGTTGGGGCTTACCTGATGAGGTTTGTGTTGGGGCCTATCTAATAAGGTGTGTACGTCATGGCCTACCTGATGAGGTGTGCGTTGTCGTGGGGCTTAGTCTTGACCAGGTCGTTGTTCCTCCACGTGGTAAAGGCGTCCAGGGTGGCGCCAGCAGGGGCGGTCACTGATATCTTATCACTGTCTGACCACACCTCCAGACCAACCAGGGCAATAAAGGTGTTGAGGGGCTTATACACCTGCAGGCAGATTTGTTTCATGGTTAGGTTAAACTCTTCCCATTAAAACAATTAGGGGTGGTTTACCAGAACTAGGCCTAATCGGTGTCCTGGAAACCATTACAGTTCATTGGAAAGCAATTAAAACATAGAGCGGTTTGAGTTGAATGACCTTCATAAGGCAGAGAAGCAAACAAGTACTGTCCAAGCAGAGCCAGAAGATCAAAAAGTTGTGGTGATAAACAGATTAAATGTGAAGGTGTTTGAGATTCGGTTACCAGGCCAACAGGGACACGGTGCTGTAAGGGGATCTCGTAGGTATGTAAAGCTGGCATCACCATGTGACTGACTCACCATGTTGACAAAGTTAACCACTTCAAATATCCTCTTACGCAGCTCTCCCCGATTACTCTCCATCTTCTTGTACTGAAACAGTATGGATGCAATATGTTTTAGTGCGCACACGAGAACAACGGACACCCTGTCACGATGCATTGCTCACCAATTAGATATGATTATTAACATTATTTTATAGATATTACGTTGCTTTCCTAAATATTATTTGGTCATAAATATTGGCCAAATAAATGATAAGAATGAAATGTTGAAGTTTATTGTGTTGATTCGGGTAGAGGTGAGGCACTTGTGTTTCTGGTGTATTGTTAGTTCTTACCTCACGGTTGTCTGCAACGAGGACAAGCTCAACATATTTTTGCTGTTGAAGTATAGATGGACCCTAGTAAACAGGAAAACGTTGTGGTTAGAAGTGGAGGGTGCTAAACCAATGTGAGTTGAGGTGCAACCAAAAAAGGATTGGGATCATCATTGAAAAGGCTCAACGCTCGCTCACCACTAAAAACTCAATGTTTTATTCACGCAAAGTAAAAAATGTGTTGTTTCGGCCATCAATGGCCTTCATCAGAACACATCATTTCCTGTTAGGGAATATCAGACTATATTTAACTAGGGACATTTTAGGCGTATTCATGGATTGGATGTCTTACTGAGGCTCGAGAACGGCTCCTGCTAGTAATGGAAGGGTAGTCTTCGTTCCAGGTAATATTAGTGACTCCACACAGCATAGGCTTAGAGCTCTGGTCCTCGTATTTTAGCACTGCGTGATCACCATCATCCCCCCCTGACAGGGGCTCAATCAGGTACCTTTGGGCGGCCGTTCTGAAATATCCACTAAAATAAAAACACATAAGACATTATACAATCGATTTAGGGGATGAAATAGTGTTTCACTGTGGACTAATAGGAATGTAGTGCTGCCTGCCTGAGTCCATCGCAGGTGCTCATGCTGACCGTAGACTCACTGTCATCCACAATACTTCCGTGATAGTAGCAGTGATCCTGGAGAAGAGAATTAAGTAGAAGGCGAGGTTAAAGGGCCTTAATCAAGACACTTATAAACAGCCTACGGCTACCTATCAAGGGTATGTTCTAATCACTTACCATATCCTGAGGCGTAGAGGTGACTGGTGTGCCATCCTCAGTGTAGTAAGTCTCACTATAGTCTTTCGTGAGTAATTCCCTGAGGGGATTTTTTTTTTTAAAGTTATTTATTACATAATTTCCTTAGACTGACCTACATGTTCAAAGGAATTCATGAGGTGATAACAAAATTCATGTATTTAAAAAATATATATATTTGAGGATGCAGTGTGTGGCTACAAATGGCAACCAAGATAAGACTGTGGAAAGACAGTTCTCCACATAGTGCCGTTCCTTATTTAGGGGAAAGAAGAAGCATGTGATAATCCTACTTGTGTGAGAGGTCAACATTTTGGAGAATGAGATAGGAGTCTTTTGCCAGAGTACATACGTATTCTTCTCCAGATGCATCTCAATGTCTCTCCCACCCACTCTCATTGCATACTTCAACGTTTCTGGCCTGGATGACTGAGAGAGAGGATTAGGATTAGTTGATACCATAGATATAATCTCTCCTCAGTATATTAACATGGTCTCTTATACCACTTTGTTACAAGCAGTAAACACAATTGTTAACAAAGAATAGGTTGGCATTGATGTCTACAGAGTACTTCACAGCTAAACAGCTCCTGTGCAGGAAGGAAGAACAGGAGACGAATGTACCTCGGTTTCTCTTTTCCGCAGAGTATGTAGTCTGATGGGTCGGACTACCTCATAGTCCCTCACTCCTTCAAGAGGACCATGACTCACTGTGGGGAGAGAACGTGAGGGATAGAGAGAGTTCAAGAATGGACCATCCTTGTCTGTTTCCATTCTATTCTAAACGTGTCATAAGCTGAACCTTGTTTTCAGGCATTGACTGGTCCATTGGTAAGGAACAGTCAGATGGCAGCATAGCAGTGTTTTACCCTTGAACTACAGCAGTATAATAACCCCAACTTTCCTTATATTCAATGCATTTCATTCATGTTTACACATTGTCTAATAAAACTACAGTATGAATACCTCAGATACATGATGAACACAGGCTGTTTGACCCTCGTATATGATCATTATACTAGGTGCTGTTTTGTTAGAGAGTGTTTGTCAAGGGCTGACACATGGACCGATGTTTTTTTTTGTTTTTCCTCATTACCCTTTCTTGTTCTCTGTCAGGCCTGTTTGATTTGTACTTGACCTTGGCCCATTGAGCCATGATTGGGCCGTAGAGGAACATTGGGAATTATGTAATTAAATTGGTAATCTCGTTTCCAGACACTTCCACAGCACAAGGTTTTGACATATGGGCGATGTCCACCACAATCAGTGTGAGTTTACCAGATAATGCAATAATCTCTGTCTTGTCATTCCATCCATACTGCACCTGGTGTGTCAACACTTACTAACACTACTAAAGTAATGTTTCCCAATAGTCGCTTTGAGAATGAGACTTGGCTAAGGATTTATCACTATAAATCAGTGATTCTTGACTGTTGGAGTGGGAGGTTTTGAAAGGGTTGGAGGTGTCTGAGTAAAAAATCAATCACTTAAACCGCAAAAACACAGTAGAAAGTGATTAAATAATTTAATCTCTGAACAATTCTTCTTCAGTCAGTATTTTGAATAGAGAGCTATTTGCAGTGCTGTTCAGCGGATTTGGTTGATTTTTGGTCTCTAACCAGTGAGCTTATCAACATCAAGAATATGGGCAAAATTGAATTATTGACAATGAAAAGGTGGGAATGTTGTTCCACTGTTATACAATTGCTACATTTACTATCAATATAGCAGTAAAAAAAAAAAATCCAGATTGCATTTTAGCGATTTTTCTCTCTGTATCTATATACTCACTGTACTGTTAATGCAACCAGTCTGAATAAAGTGCCCTTTGAATATGGCTGACTAGGGCTTAACCTGTGCCATTGTGCTGTGAGGAGACGGGTGTATCCAATGACTTACCTGAGAGATTGAGGGAGGCAGTTAGGGTAAAGATCCACAATAGACGTGTATGTGTCATTGTCGAAGTGCAGACAGCTACTGAAACACAAGTGATGGTCTGAGGGGCTTAATGGGTTACCTGGTTGCATGCTCATGTGATACCATCTACAGGCCACACCTTATTGGGCGGCCCCAGCCTGTCAGTGATGGAGTTTGTTTTTCATTGCCCAGTGGTGTTCATGGTCACTTCCTGTTAGTCATAGCTAGTGTACACACGACTTGCTACAGTGACTGTGTTTCCCAAATGGCACCCTATTACCTATAAAGTACACTACTTTTGACCGGTAGTGCACTATAAAGTGAAAAGTACTGTATGAACACATGTATTTACTTAGTTAATCTCTGTAATGTTGTGACTAATCGTACAATGAGAATATATATATTTGGCGCGTATGACAAATGACATTTGATGTGGTATCTATCGCAATATATTTTTCAAAACATCGTACACATTTAAACAGAAAATTTGAATTACATGTAAGCAATATTCACCACTTACCACACTGACCAATCACTGAGTCATCTTAATGTTATTCTATTATTTTACTCATGTGAGTCCTGGCCTCCGGGAAGCTGTTTTTGTCTGTTAGGAGAAACTAACCTTTGAGAGTAAAATCAATACAAAATTGTGAGGAAAATATAGCACCACAAGAGGGCAATCTCTCCTCATAATACCTCAGGCTCTCATGCCAAGTGAATCACTGCAGTCCACAGTGGAGCTCAGCTCAGCTGCCTGCCTTTCTTCCTGCTCTGCCTCCCTGCCTGCCTCTCTGCCTCCCTGCCTGCCTTTTTTCCTGCTCTGCCTCCCTGCTTGCCTCCCTGCCTGCCTCTCTGCCTGCCTTTCTTCCTGCTCTGCCTCCCTGCCTGCCTGCTCTGCCTGCCTCTCTGCCTGCCTCTCTGCCTGTCTCTCTGCCTGCCTTTCTTCCTGCTCTGCCTCCCTGCCTGCTCTGCCTGCCTTTCTTCCTGCTCTGCCTCCCTGCCTGCCTTTCTTCCTGCTCTGCCTCCCTGCCTGCCTTTCTTCCTGCTCTGCCTCCCTGCCTGCCTTTCTTCCTGCTCTGCCTCCCTGCCTGCCTTTCTTCCTGCTCTGCCTCCCTGCCTGCCTTTCTTCCTGCTCTGCCTCCCTGCCTGCCTTTCTTCCTGCTCTGCCTCCCTGCCTGCCTTTCTTCCTGCTCTGCCTCCCTGCCTGCCTTTCTTCCTGCTCTGCCTCCCTGCCTGCCTTTCTTCCTGCTCTGCCTCCCTGCCTGCCTTTCTTCCTGCTCTGCCTCCCTGCCTGCCTCTCTGCCCAGGCAGGTCACCCGTGATACAAGTCAGTATTCGACGTCCGTTCATGTCTGAGGACATCGGAAGTTGATGTGGAATTCAGCAACTAGGGGCATCAGTGGGTGCTATTACCTTCAAGTAGGTTTTGGCGTTGCGGACAGGGATGGCGTATGGGTGTAAGCAAAGGTTGCATGTTCAAATCCAGCGATAGAAAGTTGTTTTCATATTCTTGCTTTAAGCCTGTCCCAAACCTTAGCCCTTACCATAACCATTCGGAGTGAATGATTAACCTTAAAAATGAGGAGATCATGCCTAAACATAACCTTAACCACTTTGTAATTTGACTTTTGAGAAACATGGATGAATGTCTAATTTTGACCTGAGACTGTGAGAGTTTGTAGCTCTGCCTACCTCTCTGTCTCTCTGTCTGTCTCTCTGCTCTTCCTGCCTCTGCATGCCTTCTCTGCTCTGCTCTGTTCTGCCTACCTCCCTTCTTCCCTACCTCTCTGCCTGTCTCTCTGCTCTGCCTGCCTGCCTGCCCGGGGCAGATATGAGCACAGGGCAAAAAGAGGACAGCTGGCTGGGTTTGTTTGCTCATCTCTGTGGTTGGAGCCTTGCCAGGGACATGGCAATCTGTTCTTTGTTTTTTTGTCCTTGATGACAGAGGGAAAGTGTGTGGCAGGACTGTGCACCACTGTTTTATAATTGGATTTGTATGCACCATTTACAATGCATGTCACCAATAGAGAAAGACAAATCAGACAAATCTCACACACTTTTGGGAGACGGGGAGATTATGCTCGAATTTGGGATTGGATCTTTTTATGCGGAACTCTTTCTCCAACACGCACCATGTTGCATGATTCATGATTCCCTGTCTCTGAAGGAGGTTAAATCTGCCTTTTGAAGCTGAAGCCTCTCCTGTAAAACGGATTGCAGTGTTATGCTATTGCTATCATGACAAACGAGAGCTGTCTATGCATGTATTTTATTGCTGCTTGGTTTAATGCGTGTTGGTGCAGACTGCGGTGCTGAAAGTCACTGTGAGGAACCATACAAATGAGGAACTGCCACTGCAGAAAACATTTGCATGCGTGGTCCAGGTTGAATTCTTAATAGAATACAGCATCAATATAAATAACTTAGGCATCCTTTAAAGCTTTGAAACTAGGGGATTTCTAATATAACCTACAGAATTTGCATGATTATTAATGATATGACTGAAGCTCAGTAGAGCCTTCATTTGTATTCACTGTCTAGTTATTTTTATCTAACACAATGCTGTGGGCTGAGCCGTAAAAAAAAATGAGGCTCTGTGGTGCTTTGTCTTACGTCAGACAGCATGACCTTTGTCAAAACGCGACTGAGTTATTGAGGATACAAGGTGACGTTTTGTAGATGTTTTTCAGTCTAATGTGATTTGTCGATCCGTCCATTCTACAATGGATGTTATCAAACACCGCTCGTGTCTGTCTGTGGTGCTGGTCTGCAGATGCGGTTACCGTGGAGTTTTGCTGTCACCAGATTGGAAGATGCAGCCTTGACCAAGATGGCTGAAAAGGAGGAACTCCAGAACAACGCAAACAACAGAAGTCAGCTGAGAGATTGAAAGTTCATGCTAGACTGGAATGATCCACTGGGCTAGAGTAGCCGACTGCACGTGTGGGACTTAAACAACAGAGCAGGGATAATGTTGCCTACTACAACACATGGTCTATTCTGCTCCAAAACACTATCTCTTACAATAAGCCTCCTGTCTTCTCGGCTAAATTTAGAAAGAGTTAAACACACGTGAATGGTTTTATAGAATTAGTCTCATTGTGGAGTTGGAGAGTCATGTCTGTTTGACCTAATTCTGTTCTTCTCTTTCCTCACTATCCGTCATTCTATGATACAATTCCAGGAGAGCTTGTGCACTTTCTAATCATCCTTGAGATGCTGGGAGAATAATTGTTGGTATGGTTGAATGTTATTCCCTGCCTGTCTCTCTCTGTATGTTGAGCTGCTGATATTGATATTGCTGTACCTCTCTGACCTGCTTTCTCCATGTTCTGGCCCTAGAACTGATGCTATGCTGGTGGATATCCAAAGCCCTGCCTTGTAGTGAGTTAAGTCATCTGCAAGATTGGTTTATTTTTCCGGCTGACCAGTTTGAACCAGCATAGAACCGACTGCACTAGGCCCTGGCTAGTCCATGGCCGAGCTGTCGGCTCTCAGTTCCTCATCCAAGCAGCCACGCTAAGCACAATAAAACCTCTCTGAGCTCACACTGTTTCCTGCGGGGCCAGTCGCAAGACAGCTCTGTTGTGGTCAATCCTTCTGTTTTTATTATTCGAGTATTGTTACGTATTACTATGTGTAAATCTCATTGGTGTTTTGTAGGATTTGCATTTTAATAAATACACCCCACTACAGGTTGTATACTATGAGGTACTGTCTGGTTGGATGACCTATTTATTTTAATTATCATATTTTTGTGTGGAGAATGGTAATAAATGTTGGTCATATTAATTCATTCTTTATAGAAACAATACAGACACTAACATTTGTCACACTTTCCGTTATGCTGTAGAACAGCTGTAGATTGTCTGACGTAACTTGACCTCCTCTACACTAGCTTTGCTCCACTTTGATCGTTGCCCGATTGTAAAGGGGATTTCCAGGTGGACAAGGAGAGCAGTCGTTGATAATATCAATAAATAAATAAAAAGTGGTTTATTACAAGTTGCAACTGGGAGACACCTCCAGAACAGAAGCCGAGAAAATGTCTAATGATCCTTCTCTGAGAAGATCGTTATATATTAAACGCACAGTACCAAATGTTCTGTAAACACCAGCCCCACCAGCCCCGAGAGGAAGTCACAACATCAGCTGCTACAGAATCACACAGTGTCACAGACACATTATCAGTGTTCCCTTGAATCCAGTCGGGTGTCAAACTTTAACCACAACATTCAAGACGGGCAGACATTTGATACCGGCAGTTAAACAGGTCAAAGGTCAAAGGTAGAACATCAGTACTTAGTTACAACAGATTTTGTAGACTAACAAGTGAAAACTACTTGATTAAATATGGTGCGTAAACATACATGGTTAACTCCTGTTTTCCTTCTCCCAGGGGGATGCATCTGTCTGCGTCTTCCCGCACATACGTTCATGTTTAATATGTATCAATCCATATCAACAGTAAATCACATACAGGAAAATAATGAATAATAATTTCCCATTACACCAATGAAAACCACACATTGGTTTTGTTTTGTAGTACCGGGCAACCCTACTCTTTAGAGTTCAGAAGCGCTAGCTTGACCATTGAAAGTGCTGATGTGGATATCCCAAGCTTTAGCCAGGGTTTCCGTCAAAGTCTGCAGATAGTTACTGTAAATAAGTGCTGTAATGTTGTCCCTTAGCCAATCTGTTGGTTCTAGGGCCCTTGGCCCAGTGCTCCCAGTCCAAATGTGTCCTTTGGCACACAGCATACTCTGCTGCTCTCAGTAGGTAGGGGCTACCACAGACACTAGCAGTTGATTAAAGGCATCTGCATTCTTCCCAGCCGAAATACTTAGTGTATTTTTTTTTAACTAGGCAAGTCGTTTAAGAACAAATTCTTAGTTACAATGACGGGCCTAGGAACAGTGGGTTAACTGCCTTGTTTAGGGGCAGAACGACAGATTTGTACTTTGTGAGCTCAGGGATTCGATCTAGCCACCTTTCCATTACTGGCCCAACGCTCTAACTACTAGGGTACCTGCCAGCCCATATATGACCAGTAGTGGAAAAGGTACCCAATTGTCATACTTGAGTAAAAGTGAAGATATCTTAATAGAAAATTACTCACGTAAAAGTGAGTCACCCAGTAAAATACTACTTGAGTGAAAATATAAAAGTATTTGTTTATAAATATACTTAAGTATCAAAAGTAAATGTAATTGTTAAAATATACTTAAGTATTAAAAGTAAAAGTATTAATAATTTCAAATTCCTTATATTAAGCAAACCAGATGGCCCAATGGTCTTGGTTTTTAAATTTACGGATAGCCAGGGGCACTCTCCAACACTCAGACATCATTTACAAACAAAGCAGGGATGACCAGGGATGTTCTCTTGATAAGTGTGTTAATTTGGAAAAATGTTCTGTTCTGCTAAGCATTCAAAATGCAATGAGTACTTTTGGCTGTCAGGGAAAATGTATGGAGTAAAAAGTACATTATTTTCTTTAGGAATGTAGTGTGTAAAAGTAAAAGTTGTCCAAAATATAAATAGTAATGTACAGATACCATCAAAAACTACTTAAGTAGTACTTTAAAGTATTTTTACTTAAGGACTTTACACCACTGAGTTAGGAGGGAGCTAGTCAAAGGCCCCAGCTGTGGGGAGAGGGAAATGGAGAGTATAGGGAGTTGAGAGGCTCTAGTCGTGAGGACAGGGGGAGGGAGCTCCAGGAGCGGAGAGTGTGGAGGCCCCAGCCATGGGGTGGAGAGAGGGGAGTCGGCAAGACTGAGCCCTGGGGACGGAGCACCAGCCTTAAGTCTGTCTGCCCTGACCTTGTCCTCCAGCCAGGATGAACAATGAGCCTGTCCCTCCCAGAGCCTCTCCCACTCTCCTCTGGAACCTTCCTGTCCTTCACCTGGCGCCAGTCCAAATGACTCCCCATGGGATTGTAGGCTCAATGTTAGGTCGACAGAGCCAATAGGACAGATCCAAGATAAAATTGTTCTTGGCAGGACCTATGCTGTCAGTTTGATTGTTACTCAAGTAATTGTGTCCATCGCTATTGTAACTGGCGTTCCTGTGCGTGCCTAACAGTATAGCTTCCTTCCTAGAAAGTCCTTACTGGTACTCGATCTCAGATCCTCTGCCTTTCAAACACACGTGACCGCCCACTTGCCAACATCTTATCCAAAACCACTTACATAATAAGTGGGACGAAAGGGATGCCATATCCCTCTGATGTGGTCGGACAATATGGCCAAAACCATTTGCCACTGTGACAGGAAGCCACATTCTAATGTACTAACCATTCTGACTAAGTTGTGAGTGGGACTGCATTACTATGGTGATTGGTGACACAGTCGAACGTGCTGATGTCATTCACCATGCCCTCCTACCCTCCTACTCCCTCTCGCACCCCCCTCTCACCTCTCCCCCATTCACCTGATCTTGTTGTCACCTCAGCGTGTGGTATTGTTGGAAATCCCTTCCCCCTCACCTTTCCTGTTCGTGTCCCTGCATTGCCATGGAGATGGTATGTAAGGCACATGACCCACAGGTGATCTCAAAGACACAACAACAGTGTTCGTCACAGGTAACCTAACCTAACTTAGCAGGTGTAAAAGAAAAGCCTGAAACTAGATCCCCTACATACTGGTCTTGATGAGAAGAAAATAAATGTTGGGGGAGGTTCTCGTCTGCACTGTTCAACCAATCCAGTAAATGTGGAGGACAAGTTAAGATGGAGTGTTGCCTTGTTAACATCCATAAGCAAAAGTCGTGTCACAGGCTCTCTTTCCATTTCCCCTGAAAACCGGAACATCTGTAATGATACACATAGACAGCAACAATGTGTCGGTTTTTTTCTGGTTTTAGTGGTTATTATGTTGTAACTGAAACTGTACGATATCAAGAGACATTAAGTTTGACTGATACCTATTTATGTTCTTGTGTGTTCCATGCAAGACAAAGCAAAACATTTTTTTTTTTTAACTTCTGACCCGATTTGGTACAGTCCTACGCTATTCACACCTATAATTCTAGTATTCATCCTAAATGGCACCCTATTCCCTACATAGTGCACTACTTTGGACCAGGTTCTCTTGTCCAAAGTAGTGCACTATATAGGGTACAGGATGCCATTTGGGATGGTGCCCTAGTCTGGAATGTCACCTTGACCCCCTAGGACCATGCAGTGACCCTAATGAGGTACCTGATCATGTGTTGCCTTGATGTGTCTTTGGCGTTCAGACTCTGATTGGATAGTGATGTGAAGACAGATGCACCATGGCCCTCGTGGCCGTCTTAGTGCAACCAGCCGTGATCAGAGGTAGAGGCGAGCCGGCAGCAGCCGGTTTGAGCCGGTTCTGTGTAATGCTGCCTGCCTGCCTGGGTGCCCAGGCTGTGTGTGGGAGCGATGCACAGTCATTTAATCTGCATGTTCAGGCCTGTCCCTGGGGGAGAGGAGGACAAAGGGAGAAAGAGAGAAAGAGGAAACACAAGCTCTATAGCTCTGCCTGCTCTGTGCGTGCCAGTGCTGCCTCCAGAATTTCTGGCCAAAAGTTGCCCGATCTCTCTTGCCTGCCTTCTGCGCCAGGCTCCCTGAGGGTTATGAAACTCATCCCAGAAAAACTGAAAAAGCTTATTATTATTTTGTTTTCCTTTTTGTCATCGAAAACACAAAACCTTTTCTGGTAAACCCTACTCCGTTAGATGATTTATTAAGCCTATTTCCCATAACTGTAGGTATTAGACTTTTATTGACACTAAAACTGGATTGGACCCCCCTTGAAGAGCTCCTCTTTATAATAGGCTTTAAAAGTCAGTCAAGCGTTGCTGTGTGTTTTTCAGTCACAGGCCAATGAGTGAACTGATGAATGCACCTGTGTTACCGTCAGGAGATCACACACACACACACACACACACACACACACACACACACACACACACACACACACACACACACACACACACACACACACACACACACACACGTTCTTGTACAGGTAGCGTTGTGGGGACACACAATTCAGTCCCATTCAAATGATATTTTCCCTAACCCTAACCTGCACTCTTACCGTAACCCTAACCCTAACCTTAACCCAAAAACCTAACCTTAACTTCTTGGATATAGGGGGCGCTCTTTTAATTTATGGATAAAACAACGTGCCCGTTTTAAGCGCAATATTTTGTCACGAAAAGATGCTCGGCTATGCATATAATTGACAGCTTTGGAAAGAAAACACTCTGACGTTCCCAAAACTGCAAAGATATTATCTGTGAGTGCCACAGAACTCATGCTACAGGCGAAACCAAGATGAAACTTCAAACAGGAAATGAGCAGAATTTTTGAGGCTCTGTTTTCCTTTGTCTCCTTATATGGCTGTGAATGTGCCATGAACGAGCCTGCCCTTTCTGTCATTTCCCCAAGGTGTCTGCAGCATTGTGACGTATTTGTAGGCATATCATTGGAAGATTGGCCATAAGAGACTACATTTACCTGGTGTCCGCCCGGTGTCCTTTGTCTAAATTGGTGCGTAATCTTCAGCTGCAGGCATTTTCCCATGGGATTCAGAGGAGAAAGCACACGTCCACAAACGATATATCATCGAAGAGATATGTGAAAAACACCTTGAGGATTGATTCTAAACAATGTTTGCCATGTTTCAGTCGATATTATGGAGTTAATTTGGAAAAAAGTTTGGCGTTTTGATGACTGAATTTTCGTTTTTTTTTGGTAGCCAAACGTGACGCATCAAACGGAGCGATTTCTCCTAAACAAATAATCTTTCAGGAAAAACTGAACATTTGTGTGTTTTGTCCTATATTAAAAAATATATTATTTTTTAAAATCCCAGCACCCGTCCCCGCAGGAGGCCTTTTGGTAGGCCGTCCTTGTAAATAAGTATTTGTTCTTAACTGACTTTCCTAGTTAAATAAAGGTTAAATAAAAAATAAATTTAAAAAAGATGCTGGCTTGCCACTGCCATTGGAGAGGTGCCATGGGTAAGATCTGTTATAAACACAGCCAGGGCCCAAATTCACTTCTCAGAATTGCGTAATAATGTGGCATTGGGTCATGGTTATGGGATGATTTCTGCCAGCAACACAGATTCCTGTAAGGCAGGGATCATCAACTAGACTCAGCCACTGGATGATTTTTTCTTGATCGGATGGTCGGGGGGCCGCAACATAATTACTAATCATTTGTGTACGGCAAATTTACTGCAAGAAGCCCAAACAGATATAATATCTGACTAAAACATAATAATTTCAAACCTTACTTACATTTGTATATGATCACGTGTCTCTCTATTATGCGTGGAAATACCTGGGAACAGATTTCCAAAATTAAAATCCTGGTGTTCTTACATACATTTTTTTATGTCCAACAATGAAAATGCAACCCCTCCCCCCAGTGAATACAGCAGAACTGTAATTGTCCCACCCTATATGATAAGAGGACTGTGTCGTTCAGTACAGAACAACCTGGTCTCACACACACCTGGCCCCAATTCCCAGTGATTAGTAATTGAATAAGTGTGTCCTTGGTTTACCATTGTCCTGTTGTTTATTGTTACAATGTCCGTTGGTGCGTGTGGTGCGTGTGTGTTTTGGCTTTCGTGCCATTGTGGATTGCGCAGATGATTACGGGTCTCGTCCCATGTGTTAATCATTGTGCGCTTGTGTTATTTATTTGAGGTACTCCTCGCTCTTTTGTTTTGGGTTTCTACCCTGTGTTTTGTATACGTGTTTGTTTGGTCTTTGTCCCCGTGCCTTTACACGGCACGCCTTAATTTTGGTGTAATAAAAAAAACTATTACGCATTCCTGCGCCTGTCTCCCGAATCATTCATACCAACGTGACAATAACTGTGCCCGTCAGAACGACAGTAGCCGAGTAAACAACACACAGCTTGACGTACCTATTTGACAGTTATTTGACAAAGTTATCTGATTGACACGCAATAACCTGCGCTAAATAGGTAATGGGGTGCCATTTGGGACGCAGAAGTGTCCTAGACTGCTCAGTCTGCCATAAAGCCTCACTAAGATAATACTGGATAGAAATATCAACACCCACACCCTACATTATTAATATAGGACATGGCCACGTTAACTGGCTGGTTGACATCATATCCCAAACTACAATGCATGAAATCATCCACTCCAGACAGAGCTCCAAGAATATCCGACAATGGTGCAACTCGAACTCCAGCAGTGACAGAGTTAGGTAAGCCATGCACACACAGACAGGATGGAGAAGAACTAAAAGAAAATCAGTTTACCTCATAACACTGGCCACAATGACAATATTATTGAATTTGACTGATATTAGTGATAGAGGAGATAGTGGTTATCAGTGGCACTATATACTGTCATATAATGCATCTTAGAATCCATCATAAAACAAGATGCAGACAAGATCAAGACATGGGGATAGGGGATAGAGTTAGCTACAGAAGGACATTGACCCTGTTGGTCTAGTACACATTTATGATTCAGACATGAACAAACTGTTCTGCCAAGCAAGCGGAGACAGTTTATGTCTGGAAAAGGAGTCTCCACAGAGTTGACCCCAAGGGGAAGAATGATGACAAGACCTTTGACCCTTGCTAAATTTAGCGCCCTTTTGTTGTGATTAATACGGGGACACTTGTCTGCATGAGAGAATGGGGTAAATGGCCCGAACCCCCCTACTTCCGTTTCCCCGCTGGCTGCACCAAGAGATCTCATTGTGCAGCGCTGGCTGTCTGTGACTGTGTCTCACAGTCGAAAATGATCCTCACTCACCCGCACAGTCATGAAGAAGGTGCAACAGCGCATCTCCCCCCTCAGGAGGTTGAAAGGGTTTGGCATGGGCCATCAAATCCTCCCAAAAATATACATCTGCGCCATTGAGAGCATCTTGACTGGCTACATCACTGCTTTATATGGCAACAGCAATGCCCTCGATCACATGGCGCTACAGAAGGTGTTGCGGACAAGCTCCCTGCCATCCAGGACCTCTATATCAGGCGGTGTGAAAGGAAGGCCTGGAAAATCGTTAAAGACTCCAGCCACCCAAGTCATATGCTGTTCTTTCTGCTTCTGTATGGCAAGCGGTACCGGTGCATCAAGTCTGATACCAACAGGCTCCTGAACAACTTCTATCCCCAAGCCATAGCAAACAAAATGGCTACGCGGACTATCTAAGTTTACCATATTTTGGCACTGTCTCTATGCACACTAACAGGACTCTACATGCTCGCTCACACACACACGCACACGCACACGCACACACACACACACACTTCATTTGCTCACACACACATAACATGCACATACATTTATACTGATTCTATACACATGCACACACACTCACATAGAATCATCATGTACGCTGCTGCTACTCTGTTTATCATATATCCCAATGCCTAGTCACCTTACCCCTATACATACATATCTACCTCTATCTATTTTGTTCTACCTCATGATATTTTTAGTACTATATTCATATTGATTACTGCATTGTTGGGTTTAGAGCTTGCAAGAAAGGCATTTCACTGTACTTGTGCACATGACAGTGTCTCTGCTCTGAAGGCCAAGGCAAACTTTTTTATTAACATAATTTGTGAAGCAAAGGGAAATTCTAAACGGATCTGGGAGAATCTAAAAAAGTTAACATGGAAAGAGCATAGTAACACTGCAAAAAGACTAGAAATCATAGTGAATAACAATCTAACACAGGATGCAGTCGAAATAGCAATAGCCTTCAATTCCTACTTTATTGACTCTGTCAGGGTACTGACACAGAACCCCTCCACTGGTTTCTTGGGCTCAGTGCTCGTGAATGACGCTCAACCTGTCTTCATCATAAGGGAGGTTTCTGAGTCAAAGGTGAACAAGGTGATTAGCTCACTAAATAACTCTAAAGCCAAAGATGTGTTTGGGCTGGGCTCTACCTTTCTTAAAAACTGCAAAGAGTCACTCATTGGCCCTATGACTAAGGTTACCAACACATCTATTGGTCTCGGGGTGTTTCCAAGGGTATGGAAGTCGGCTATCTTTAAATCAGGCGACCCTGCTGACGTGAGTAACTATAGGCCCATTAGTATACTACCTGTGGTGTCAAAGGTTGTTGAAAAGTGTGTAGCAGAACAACTGATTGCCCACCTCAACAACAGCCCCTTCACATTACACTCCATGCAGTTTGGCTTCAGAGCGAAACACTCCACAAAAACGGCCAACTGCTTTCTTCTGGAAAATGTGAAGTCCAAGATGGACAAAGGGGGCGTTGTTGGGGCTGTGTTTCTGGACCTAAGGAAGGCTTTTGATACTGTTAACCATGAGATTCTCATCACAAAATTGTCCAAGTTCAACTTTTCCCCTGATGCCTTGAGATAGATGAAATCATACCTTGAGGCGGAACTCAGTGTGTCAGAGTGAGCAATGAGCTGTCGCCCTCTCTTAGCTATGATGTGGGCGTGCCCCAAGGGTCAATACTGGGGCCCCTCCTGTTCAGCCTGTACATTAATGATCTGCCTTCTGTCTGTACTGGGTCTGAAGTTCAAATGTGTGCAGATGATACAGTGCATGCAAAGAGCAAACAACAAGCTGCACAAGAACTCACTAATGTAATGGTCCAGGTTACAAAGTGGCTCAGTGACTCGTGTTTGCATCTCAATGTGAAAAAAACTGTTTGCATGTTCTTCACAAAGAGGGCAACAGATGCTACTGAGCCAGATGTCCATGTGTCAGGGGAGAAGCTACAGGTGGTATCTGATTTTAAGCACCTTGGCATCATACTTGATCCCAACCTCTCTTTTAAAAAGCATGTGAAAAAGGTAATTCAAATAACCAAATTCAACCTAGCTAATTTCCGATTTATACGAAATTGTTTGACTGCAGAGGTAGCAAAACTGTACTTCAAATCTATGATACTCCCCCACTTAACATATTGCTTGACTAGTTGGGCCCAAGCTTGCTGTACAACATTAAGACCTATTCAGTCTGTCTACAAACAGGCTCTCAAAGTGCTTGATAGGAAGCCCAATAGCAATCATCACTGTTACATCCTCAGAAAGCTCCTGAGCTCCTGAGTTGGGAAAATCTTGTGCAATACACCGACGCATGTCTTGTATTCAAGATCCCAAATGGCCTGGCTCAGTATTTTTGTTAAACAGAAAACCCAAACATATGGCAGCAGATCCACAAGGTCTACCATGAGAGGTGACTGTATAGTTCCCTTAAGGAAAAGCACCTTTAGTAAATCCGTTTTCTCTGTGAGAGCTTCCCATGTCTGGAATACACTGCCATCAGACACACATAACTGCATCACACGTCACACTTTCACAAAATGCTTGAAGACATGGCTAAAGGTCAATCAAATTTGTGAACATGGTCCCTAGTTGTGTGTTGCTGCTTTCCATGTTGTCTGTTGTCTGTAGCTTGTGAAGTGTGGAAACACTTTGTTGCTTTTATGAATTTTGTCTTGCTGCTTTTTGTTCTATGTTGCTATGTCTGTATGCCAAGTCTTGCTTGTCCTATGTTGCTCTGTCTGTATGCTACATCTTGCTTGTCCTATGTTGCTATTGTCTATATTGTAATTGTTTTTAATAACCTGCCCAGGGACTGCGGTTGAAAATTAGCCGGCTGGCTAAAACCGGCACTTTTACTGAAACGTTGATTAATGTGCAGTGTCCATGTAAGAAAAAAAAAAACTCAACTCAAGTACTTTTGGGTCATAAATATGCCATTTTGCTGACTCAACCTTTCCGGAAACTGGCTAATATTCTGTGTCCTCAGTCATAACTCGCATGCCAGCTCGAGACAGGCAAGTATCCTGTGGCGAGACAGTGTACAGACAGCCCTGGGGCCTCAGTACATAAACGGAGTTTAAGTGAGGGGTTCTGTATTGTACATTGTTTCACTCAGCACAGACAGACAATGACAAAATAACCAGCATTCCATACCTTGGCACAACTCTCTAAACAACTTCTCTAGAGACACATACCAGAACAATTGCTGAGAGAGGTAACAGTCTCTAACCTTTGTTTCCATGTAAGGGAGTGTGTACATCAATGAGGGGAGTGAACTACATAACAAAGGGCAGTGGGAACTTTCCCTCAGTCCAGGCAGGGCAAACATGCTAAGGAATGGGGGGCATCTTGAGGGTTCAAGCTCAATGAACATTCACAGTGAGTATTTACAAGATATGTGCCCTAGACGATTGTGTATGATGTGGAGTTTATACATTCCAAAGTTTTTAAAGAGGAACGCCTTTCTCTGGCTCCGTCCCAAATGCCACCCTATTCCCTATATACTACACTACTTTTGACCAGGGCCAATTGGGAATAAGGTTCCATTTGGGATGCACACTCTGTTATCATCAGTATGGAGCTGGGTCTCGGGATGCACCCCTTCCTCCCAGTCAGACCTGCCAGTAAAAACAACAACATCCCCCCTGGTTTGGAAAACGTAACGAAGGGTATTTATAGTGCTACTAACTGGAATGTTTAAATGTAACCTGTTTTTATATTTTAGAAAGTAAAGGCAGTAATAATACTGACAGCAACAGTAATAAGTTGAAGAGACTGAACTGCTGGGTGTCACCCTAGATAGCAAGCTATCATGGTCAAAACATGTAGACTCAATGGTTACTAAAATGGGAAGTGGTCTGTCCTTGATAAGGCATTGCTCTGCTTTCTTAATATCTCAGTCAATCAGAAAAGCTCAACAGGCACTAGCGTTTTGTCGCTCCTGGACTACTGTCCAGTTGTGTGGTCAGTTGCCGCAAAGAAGGAAAAAGGCAAATTGTAGTTGCTCCAAAACAGAGCAGCACGTATTGCACGTAGATTTACATGGAGGGTGAATGTCAATGACATGCATGTCAATCTCTCCTGGCTCAAAGTTGGGGAGAGATTGACTGCATCACTTTGTCTTTGTGCGAGGTGTTGATGTACTGAAGGTACCGAACTGTCTGTTCAAGCAGTTGGCACACAGATTGGACACTCATCGGTATCACACAAGACATGCAACCAGAGGTCTCTACACAGTTCCTAGGTCCAGAACAAAGGCTGGGAAACACACAATATTAAATAGAGCCATGACTAAATTGAACTCTCTGCCACCCCAGGTAACTCAAACTAGCAATAAAACCATATAATAAAAAAAAGATTCACTAGCTGTGGGTCGCTTTGGAAGGGAGTGTCTGCTGAATGGCTAAATTGTAATGTAAATTCAGTGCTATGTATGTATATTTATGAATATTTTGTATTTTATTTGTAGTGTTGTTTCCTGTTTGGACCCCAGGAAGAGTAAAAATTCAGACATTTTCAAGCCTTGCCATAGATTTTCAAGACGATTTAAGTCAAAACTGTAACTAGGCCACACAGGAATATTCAATGTCATCTTGGTAAACAACTGTAAATTTGGCCTTGTGTTTTAGGTTATTGTCCTGCTGAAAGGTGAATTTGTCTTCTAGTATCTGTTGGAAAGCAGAGTGAAGCAGGTTTTCCTCTAGGATTTTGCCTGTGCTTAGCTCCATTCCATTTATTTTTTATCCTAAACAACTCCCTAGTCCTTGCCGATAACAAGCATACCTTTAACATGATGCAGCCACCACCATGCTTGAAAATATGAAGAGATGTACTAAGTGATGTGTTGTGTTGTATTTGCCCCAAATATAACGCTGTGTATTCAGGACATAAAGTTAATTTATTTTCCACATTTTTTGCAGTTTTACTTTTGTGCCTTATTGCAAACAGGATGCATGGTTTAGAATATTTTTATTTGGTACATGCACCTTTCTTTTCACTCTGTCATTTAGGTTAGTATGGTGGAGAAACTACAATGTCGTTGATCCATCCTCAGTTTTCTTCTATCACAGCCATTAAGCTCTGCTACTGTTGTAATAAAGTCGCCATTGGCATCATGGTGAAATTCCTGAGCGGTTTCCTTCCTCTCTGGCAACTGAGTTAGGAAGGACACCTGTATCTTTGTAGTGACTGGGTGTATTGATATACCATTCAAAGTGTAATTAATAACTTCACTGTGCTCAAAGGGATATTCAGTGCCTGCTTTTTTTTACAAGGCATTGGAAAACTTCCCTGGTCTTTGTGGTTGAATCTGTGTTTGAAATGTACTGCTCGACTGAGGCACCTTTCAGAAAATGTTATGTGCGTTGTACAGAGAGGAGGTAGTCATTAAAAAAGTTACAAATCATGTTAAACACTATTGTTGCACACAGAGTTAGTCATATCATCTTATTATGTGACTGGTTAAGCACATTTTTACTCCTGAACTTATTTAGGTTTGCCATACCAAAGGGGTTGAATACTTACTGACTCAAGATGTTTCAGCTTTTCATTTCTTATTAATTTGTCAAACTTTCTAAAACACAATTCCACTTTAACATTATGGGGTATTGTGTGTAGACCAGTGACACACAATCACAATTAAATCCATTTAAAATTCAGGCTGTAAACAGAACAAAATTAAGAAAAAGTCAAGGGGTGTGAATAATTTCTGAAGGCACTGTAAGTAGCTTACTGTTGCAGTCGGTGTAGAGAGTCAGTCATTCCCTGGAACCAGTGATGTCACTTCTGTAACTGGGGCTTGACTGCACGAGCTTCCCTATAATCCCTTTAAATAGCGCAGGCAGCGCTCACAGCCTTCACTCACTGCAATCCCTCTCAGGCGAGTAGTGCTCTCTCTCCCCCCTACAACACCAGTCAAAGGAGTTGCTGGACCAGTTTCTGAGACTGCACCGCAGCCGTTACAATAGAGTCATCAAGATGACTAGCTACATTGTATCCTCCGACTCTCGCCGTGTCAGCCCATCGGTCCACGGGAACAAATTCGACACTGCCTACCGCAAGAAGGCCGTGCCCAACATATTCGAGAACGTCAACCAGGACGCGGTGATGAGGCTGTTCGAGAAAACCGGGGACAAGAAAGCGGAGGAGAGGGTGAGGAGCATCTTCTCCTTCACGCAGGACCCAGCGGAGACGGCCAAAGCTCTGATGGCGCTCAAGCAGCGAAAGAAGGACAAGTTCTTCCAGATCGTGGGCCTGGTTCGCCACATGCTGAAACTGCGTTGAACATTCTCTTTCGGCTCTGCTGAACGAGTTGAATTGAAGTGCCCAACAATGTCGCTGCAGCGGTTGGTCAGGTAATGCCGACCTGTCATGGAGAAGAAACGTCCTCGAATGGATTTTGCCTAAATTCAAGCCACTTGCTTCGAAGGCAACAAAGTGAGACTATTCCATGAACATGCACTCCATGCGTAATGGTATGTTCGTTTGGATACGTCGTGCTGGATGGAGAAAGAAGGAGGTGAATGGAATACCGAGGGTTGTTGTCCCGAACAAAGAAACATGGAGACACGATGCTCTCCCTGACTGACTATGCATTCTGTCGAATGCTTCACATTCAATGTGTACCTTATAGGTGCCTGTTTGCTGGTACATAGTAATTATAAGAAGAGACTGCCGAAGAAACTGTCTGAAAATGCCTGTTCCGGTGAAAACATATGCCTTGTCTCTGTATCATTTTAACTTTGTGATACCTGCTATAAACACGGTTTATTAGTGGCCACAAATGTATTTGTAACAAAAATGTTACAGCAATATAATGACATGCATTTATGAAATGTCCTTTTGCAATTTCTTTAATAAATTATTATTGAAATATAATGTCCATTCTCTTTGCTTTCATTTCAAATGACTCCACATCACATTACTTTGTTTGAATCCTCTCTGATAGGCCTGTTTTCACCTTAGTTTGTAAATACACTGTAATTATTTCAGGCTTCATTTAGTCTAAAATGGGGTTCATCCTTTATTAATAATTCCATTAAGTTACACCTTTATATAATAAAATGACTGTTTTTCCAGATGGAACTTCACTTGTGGCAAGTTGGATAAGATAAATATATATAGTAAACATATAAACAGCAACATTCATACAGAGATAAAAATGCTTATAAGATATATATATATTATAAGACCTAAGTCTACGCCCTGATGGCAGGACTGTATATTACCTGATGTAGTGCTATATAGTACCTGATGGCAGGACTGAAACGAGAGGGCGGGGGGGGATTTACACATTGCTTGATGTGGTTAACCTTCATCGGTTTCCCCTCTGATGTGGCTTACTCCAGACCGGTGCAAACCAGTTCTGCTGGGGAGGTTTGCTGCTGTGCACAGCAGTGTTTGTCTAAGGTGTATCTCATCATCCCCGCTCTGCAGATAAGAGCTTGTTTGACTAGTATAACAGGGTTTAGGTCTGCTGTGTTAAGAGGTTCTACAATACGCTGCCTTTACCTGTCTTTCATCAGACAGTACAGTGACAATATCACCTATTAAACTGTCTAATAACAGTTTACATCTTTTCACACACTTTTAGGGTCTTAATCAGTTCTGTCATTTTTATCAGGGTTTTGTTACGGGTTGGATTAGCTGGCGTCATAGGGATCAGTGAGAGTCTGCTAATCTCATTGCTTTGGTAGTCTCAAACCAGTTCAAACCAGAGTCGATGGATGATTTGTCTGACATCTGAACATGTACTTGGCCGCTTCTTGCCACAGACACAGGAAACCCTGCCTCTAGCCTGAGGGTGGGGATTTCTCAGGAAAATATCTACCTGTGCCAGACCCTACAGGCACGGTGACGCTAGGTAAAACACACCATACAAACTCTCTCTCTCTTTCTGTCTCTGTCTCTCTCTCTTTTTCTCACCCACACACAAATGCACACACTTTCACTCTGTCACTACACTAGTGTCCGGATTCAGTCTGTATCGCAGAAGATCTGCGTTAAAATATAAAGGTAATTTCCGATTGAGCCAACATATGCAGCATTTACTGTTAATGCAGTCTCCGTGACCGTGGGAACAATGACTTGGATTGTCAATCGCACTATAAATCAGATCTTCAGCGCTAAGGATTAAATAGAGCCCTGACTAGATCATGTTCTTTGTGTCTGCGCGATCTGCTTTTTAAACCTGTGAAAATCAAGCACAGCTCTTTGCTTCATAAACACACTAAAAAGTAACTGACCATCTCGGTTTGAAAAAAAGTGCCTGACATGATTGTTATAGGTTTATGTTCAAATTACTCTTCCTCCCTTTCATACAGCTCAGTGCTGCATCGCTTTGATGTCAACAGACACTGTGGCAGACGACCATCTAGCCTCTGTGTTGGTGCCATTGCTATGGTGACAGGGAGTGAGAGAGTGAGAGGGGAGTAGAGGCGGGATTTTCTGATCAGAAGGACGGTCCTCTGATTCCAGTGTGGACCGGTTTTAATCATGCTCTTTAGAAGAGGAACTAAGAGTGAGCTGGATGTTAATATTAGTCAGCATTAGCTGGGAAGATCCTATCTATAACAGCCGCAAGTTACCCTCATGACTCATATTTTCTCTCTTAATAAAGGATTGAAAAAGCTGGTTTGTTCTGGTAACTCTGTGACCCATGCATCCCATCTACTGAAAAACTCATTTGGTTTCAAGTGTTCCCCACAACAGACAGTGAATAACTATTTAGCTTGTCACCCTCAGCTCTAAAACTCAATCACCCCTTTTTCTCAATACATAGAGAGAGAGAGAGAGAGAGAGAGAGAGAGAGAGAGAGAGAGAGAGAGACCTCCTAAAGGTCAAATGGGATGAAGAAGTGGGCTCCATACAGGAAAGTCAGGAATTTGCTAGAGGTACAGATGGAGACGAACAGGAACTGACCAATACTTTTCCTTTGTGTGTCTTACAGTCTGACTCATTCATTTTTCCCAAAGGGGGTCAGTCAGCCAAGCGCATCAGCAGTACTGACAACCTCATAAAGGGTACACAAAACAATCACACAGAAATGACTCGGTTCCAGTTCTGGAATATCTGAGATATGTAGATTTTGGCACATTCTTGTGGTTGTTAATCACTGGCATTATGTCGTAGACAGCGACACACAACTAACTCTAGTCTGAGCTCCTCTTTTGTTTTTGGATGAATCAGTGTATTGGTTGTGTTTGGTGCAATTTGTGTAGGATTGGTCCTGCAGGGCTGTAGATTGAGGCCAGTGTGTGTGTGTGTGTGTGTGTGTGTGTGTGTGTGTGTGTGTGTGTGTGTGTGTGTGTGTGTGTGTGTGTGTGTGTGTGTGTGTGTGTTGCGTCAGTCAGTTCCATTTGAGATGACCCTTGCTGGCCCGTCATGAGCCCAGAGGAGAACCATGGAGACACACTGATGCTTCTTTCACTTCCCAAACAAAACATCACTCTACTGTCTCTTCCTGTTGCCATGGATTCATTACGGGTGTTGACATGACAAGTCCATTATCAGTGGGGACACATACAGTGCATTTGGAAAGTATTCAGACCCCATAACTTTTTCCACATTTTGTTATGTTAAAACCTTATTTTAAAATGGATTAAATTAAATTTTTTCATCATCAATCTACACACAATACTCCATAATGACAAAGTGAAAACAGGTTTTTAGAAATGTATTAAAAATAAAAAACAGAAGTACCTCATTTACATAAGTATTCAGACCCTTTAGTATGAGACTCGAAATTGAGCTCAGGTGCATACAGTTTCCATTGATTAGAGTCCACCTGTAAATTCAATTGAATTTGACATGAATTGGAAAGGCACACACCTGTCTATATAAGGTTCCACGATTGACAGTGCATGTCAGAGCAAAAACCAAGCCATGAGATCAAAGGAATTGACGGGTAAAGCTCCGCGACAAGATTGTGTCGAAGCACAGATCTGGGGAAGGGTACCAAAAAATGTCTGCAGCATTGAAGGTCTCCAAGAACACAGTGGCCTCCATCGTTCTTAAATTAAATACGTTTGGAACCACCAAGACTCTTCCTAGAGCTGGCGGCCCGGGTCAAACTGTGCAATTGGGGGAGAAGGGCCTAAATTCATGGAGGTGATAAAGCTGATGGTCACTCTGACAGAGCTCCAGAGTTCCTCTGTGGAGACGGGAGAACCTTCCAGAAGGACAACCATCTCTGCAACACTCCACCAATCAGGCCTTTATGGTAGAGAGGCAAGACGGAAGCCACTCCTCAGTAAAAGGCACAGCCCGCTTGGAGTTTGCCAAAAGGCATCTAAAGGACTCCCAGACCATAAGAAATTATCTGGTCTGATGAAACCAAGGTTGAACTATTTGGCCTGAATGCCAAGTGTCACGTCTGGAGAAAACCTGGCATCAGCATGGTGGTGGCAGCATCATGCTGTGGGGATGGTTTTCAGCAGCAGGCACTCAGAGACTAGTCAGGATCGAGGGAAAGATGAACGGAGCAAAGTACAGAGAGATCCTTGATGAAAACCTGCTACAGAGCGCTCAGGACCTCAGACTGAATTGCATGTATTTTATTTATTTAACTTTTATTTTCATAACCAGGTTGTCCCATTCAGGTCAGCTTGTCAAGTGCTTGACTTGGACTTAAATAGGTGCCGGTACTGTTTATATTTAGGTGCAGGTGCTCCACAATACATTTGAGCTTATATTCTACAAGAGGAACAGGAGCTCAAGCAGTAGAAATGTGAGGTTCCAGTACTCAGCTAATGTTAGCTCCTGCCCAAATCAAGCACTGTGCTTGTCCCTGTTAAAGGCTAGGCCTTTAAACCTAACACAATGGGTCGAATAACTATTTTCTCAACTCACAGATATTGGGTGTTGATATGAGCAGTAATCTTGTATACCTCAGCACTACATCAACGCCGAACAGGGCTTAGTGGGGGATCTCTCCATGCAGAGCAGTTCTTCTAAGATTGTGTAACCATTTCTCTCCTCCCTCCCCTCCCTCTCTGACAGGACTTCCTGTTCTTTCGGTTGTGTGCGTTACGTCCCTGGAGCTGGAGTTATGTTCGGGGCCGGGCTTGTAGACCTGGGATGGCTGTGTGTGTGTCTGTCTGTCTGTCCTGTCTGTCTGTCTGTCTATGTGTGTGTGTGTGTGTGTGTGGGGGGCTGCTCCAGAGAAGCCTTTTCCTGTGTGGCGCTGAGGTTCCTCCTGGGGCTGGGTTGGCCAGTACGCCAAGCAGACTGGCTGTCTCGCTCCAGTTCCACCATGCGGCCTTGCCATTGTTCTCTCCTTCACTCCCTCGTCCTGTCCCCTCCGCCCCTCACGCCAACCCCCCAGTGCCCCTTCCCCACCTTGCCCTGCTCCTGGCCCTGCAGGTGCAGCTGGACTATAGGCCTGAGGAGGAAGCTAAGCCAAGACATAGACAATGGCAGATCCCAGCTTCTATTTATATATCACTTTTAGGTCCTCACTGATGAAGATTTTTGTAACGATGGGTTATGAAAAGGTTCTTAGGTGAATGAGTATTTCTTGCCCCACTGCACTGTGGATGAAGAAGGCCAACAGTGTCAGGAATTTCCTAATGTCATCTTTCTTAGGTTGTGGCGTACACACTGTATATGGTACACTGTGATACTTCTGTCTTTCGATTGTCTTTGATCTTTGAAAAGCAAAACCCACCATGACTGACATGTTGTAACATTCTCTCTGGAAAGTGAACACAAGCTACAGTAGCTTTGATGTAATGGCTGAATATAGGTGCCCTTTCAAGGGTCAACTGTTATCAGTGCTGGTCAGGTGCAATCGTCGCCACAGATAACACATAACATCCATGCTATGAGAATATGGCGAGTACATTGGCAGACAGATCCCATCATTGACACTTGGTATAACGCTGGTTATACCTACACAGAGACTGATAGAGTTATAGGCCAATGGGTGCTTGACCCAGGCGTTGTGGGGTTTTAAAACAAGTTTTCTTTATTTCTACACATTTTGTCACGGGGCGGAGAGAAATGTTTGCAGTTTTGAGAATGATATCTGAGTGAGAGTGACCAACAAAATCAATGGGGGGCCCCAATCGGTAAATCGACCATGGTTACTATAAGTTTAGACAGCTGGCTAGACTACCTGAACAATTAAAAAAATATTAGCTGGCATGGGCTAATTGGGTGATTGTCAGTGACTGACATAACAAGAGTAAAACTGCTGATGCACAACCAAATGTAGAAATTGTACCTCGTGCAGAGGCGTCATGCCTGCTGGAGAAGATTTTGGGCCCAGTTATCCCTCTTGCTTCGCCTCTTCCTGTCTGACCAGACTCAGCCTCTATCGCGTTAGTGTCTATGGGAGAGCACTCCCCTTAAGTAGATCGGAACTTCACTGATAAATGGCCTGAGTCGACTATCTTTACAGAGTAAGAGTATACTATCCACCATCTTTGTAGTAGACTAGAATGAGACCTACCTCATTTGATTTTATTTCAACTGTCGGTGAATGTGATGGGTAGGACTCGCAGAGGGTATGTTTGTAAATTAATTTGATCAAGCTTGGGGGAGGGGCGGGGTTGCCTGCACTACAGACGGCTATATCAGTCCGCAAATACAGGATTTGTAAAGGCCCAGTCCATTACTTTTGTGAGAATTTTTAAAAAAGACATAAAATAATATATTTTTTAAATTTCCTATTTTTCAGGGGGTGCTGCAGCACCCTCAGCACTCCGACTTCCTGTGGCTATGTACACAATTGACAAAAATTGCTTTAATTTTTATAGTTATAATACTATATACCAGTGTGGCAGTTGTACTAAACCCCTAAGGCATAACAGTTCTTAAAAATATATGTGGATCATTAATAAAATTGCAATCGAACAGGTAAAGTTTTTGTAGATAACCTATGCAGAAAAATACACATTTACAGTTGAAGTCAGAAGTTTACATACACATAGCTTGGAGTCATTAAAACTTGTTTTTCAACAACTCCACAAATTTATCGTTAACAAACTATAGTTTTGGCAAGTCGGTTAGGACATGTACTTTGTACAAGACACAAGTAATTTTTCCAACAATTGTTTACAGAAAGATTATTTCACTTACAATTCACTGTATCACAATTCTAGTGGGTCAGAAGTTTACATACACTAAGTTGACTGTGCCTTTAAACAGCTTGGAAAACTCCCGAAAATGATGTCATGGTTTTTGAAGCTTCTGACATCATTTGAGTCAATTGGAGGTGTACCTGTGGATGTATTTCATGGCCTATCTTCAAACTCAGTGCCTCTTTGCTTGACATCATGGGAAAATCAAAATAAATCAGGTAAGACCTCAGAAAAACATTTGTAGACTGTCTGGTTCATCCTTGGGAGCCATTTCCAAACACCTTAAGGTACCACGTTCATCTGTACAAACAATAGTACACTATTATAAACACCATGGGACCACGCAGCCATCATACCGCTCAGAAAGGAGATGCGTTCTGTCTCCTAGAGATTAACTTACTTTGGTGTGAAAAGTGCAAATCAATCCCAGAACAACAGCACAGTAAAACAACATTATGAAGATGCTGGAGGAAACAGGTACAAAAGTATCTATATCCACAGTAAAACGAGTCCTATATAGACATAACCTGAAAGGCCACTCAGCAAGAAAGAAGCCACTGCTCCAAAACCTCCATAAAAAAAGCCAGACTACAGTTTGCAACTGCACATGGGGACAAAGATTGTACTTTTTGGAGAAATATCCTCTTGTCTGATGAAACAAAAATAGAACTGTTTGGCCATAATGACCATCGTTATGTTTGGAGGAAAAAGGGGGATGCTTGCAAGCCGAAGAACACCATCCCAACCGTGAAGCACGGGGGTGGCAGCATCATGCTGTGGGGGTGCATTTGCTGCAGGAGGGACTGGTGCACTTAATAAACTAGATGACATCATGAGGGAGGAAAATCATGTGTTGTTATATTGAAGCAACATCTCAAGACATCAGTCAGGAAGTTAAAGCTAGGTTGCAAATGGGTCTTCCAAATGAACAATGACCCCAACCATACTTCCAAAGTTGTGGCAAAATGGGATAGGGTCCTTTTTTCTCAATTTCTGCCTGACTGACGTGCCCAAAGTGAACTGCCTGTTGCTCAGGCCCTGAAGCCAGGATATGCACCATTGGAAAGAAGAGACTTTAAAGTTTGTAGTAATGTTAAAATAATGTAGGGGACTATAAAACAATAGATATGGCTGGAGAACATCCAAAAGAAAAACCAACCAGAATTTTATTTTGTTTTGAGAGCCCATGCTCTTACAATGGGAAGTATAGGGAAATATTTAAATCTAGCTCCCAGTATGCAATTCCTATGGCTTCCACTGGGTGTCAGCACTCAATGTTCAAGGTTTCAGGCTTGTTTCTTCCAAAACGAGTAAGAATAATGAGTTTTACTACAGGGACACAGTCTAGGAAATTTGTGTCAGCGCGTGCGACAAAGAGGAGACGCACCTGCTAGTATCGTTTTTCTATTGAACATACTTCTTTGCATATGAAATATTATAGTTTGATAAAATGTTAGGGTATCTGAGGAGTCAATAGAAACGTATGTTGACTTGTTTTAACAAAGTTTAGCGGTAGATTTTTGTATTCCTTTCTCTGCATGTTAAACGAGTGGATTACTCAAATCGATGGCGCCAACTTAACAGTCTTTTTGGGATATAAAGAAGGATTTTATCTAACAAAACAACACTACATGTTATAGCTGGGACCCTTTGGATGACAAATCAGAGGAAGATTTTCAAAAAGTAAGTGAATATTTAATCGCTATTTGTGAATTTATGAAACCTGTGCCGGTGGAAAAATAAAGACCTGACCTCAATCCTATAAAAAAAATTGTGGGCAGAACTGAAAAAGCATGTGCGAGCAAGGCCTACAAACCTGACTCAGTTACACCAGCTCTGTCAGGAGGAATGGGCCAAAATTCACCCAACTTATTGTGAGAAGATTGTGGAAGGCTACCCAAAACATTTTACCCAAGTTAATCAATTTAAAAAGCAATGCTACCAAATAATAATTGAGTGTACAGTCATGGCCAAAAGTTTTGAGAATGACACAAATATTAATTTCCACAAAGTTTGCTGCTTCAGTGTCTTTAGATATTTTAGCCAGATGTTACTATGGAGCAATGAAGTATAATTACAAGCATTTCATATGTGTCAAAGGCTTTTATTGACAATTACACGAAGTTGATGCAGAAAGTCAATATTTGCAGTGTTGACCCTTCTTTTTCAAGACCTCTGCAATCCACCCTGGCATGCTGTCAATTAACTTCTGGGCCACATCCTGACTGATGGCAGCCCACTCTTGCATAATCAATGCTTGGAGTTTGTCAGAATTTGAGGATTGACAACAAGTTCTCAATGGGATTAAGGTCTGGGTTGTTTCCTGGCCATGGACCCAAAATATCAATGTTTTGTTCCTCGAGCCACTTAGTTATCACTTTTGCCTTATGGCAAGGTGCTCCATCATGCTGAAAAAGGCATTGTTTTCCACCAAACTGTTCCTGGATGGTGGGGAGAAGTTGCTCTCAGAGGATGTGTTGGTACCATTCTTTATTCATGGCTGTGTGAGGCAAAATTGTGAGTGAGCCCACTCCCTTGGCTGAGAAGCAACCCCACACATCAATGGTCTCAGGATGCTTTACTGTTGGCATGACACAGGACTGATGGTAGCGCTCACCTTGTCTTCTCCGGACAAGCTTTTTTCCGGATACCCAAACAATCGGAAAGGGGATTCATCAGAGAAAATGACTTTACCTCAGTCATCAGCAGTCCAATCCCTGTACCTTTTGCAGAATATCAGTCTGTCCCTGATGTTTTTCCTGGAGAGAAGTGGCTTCTTTGCTGCCCTTCTTGACATCAGGCCATCCTCCAAACGTCTTCGCCTCACTGTGCGTGCAGATACACTCACACCTGCCTGCTGCCATTCATGTGCAAGCTCTGTACTGGTGGTGCCCCGATCCCGCAGCTGAATCAACTTTAGGAGACGGTCCTTGTACTTGCTGGACTTTCTTAGGTGCCTCGAAGCCTTCTTCACAACAATTGAACCGCTCTCCTTGAAGTTCTTGATGATCTGATAAATGGTTAATTTATGTGCAATCTTACTGGCAGCAATATCCTTGCCTGTGAAGCCCTTTTTGTGCAAAGCAATGATGACGGCATGTGTTTCCTTGCAGGTAACCGTGGTTGACAGAGGAAGAACAATGATTCCAAGCACCACCCTCCTTTTGAAGCTTCCAGTCTGTTATTCGAACTCAATCAGCATGACAGAGTGATCTCCAGCCTTGTCCTCATCAACACTCACACCTGTGTTAATGAGAGAATCACTGACATGATGTCAGCTGGTCCTCTTGTGGCAGGGCTGAAATGCAGTGGAAATGCTTTTAGGGGATTCAGTTAATTTGCATGGCAAAAAGGGACTTTGCAATTAATTGCAATTCATCTGATCACTCTTCATAACATTCTGGAGTATATGCAAATTGCCATCATACAAGCTGAGGTAGCAGACTTTGTGAAAATTAATATTTGTGTCATTCTCAAAACTTTTGGCCACGACTGTATGTAAACTTCTGACCCACTGGGAATGTGATGAAAGAAATTAAAGCTGAAGTAATCATTCTCTACTGTTGTGACATTTCACATTCTTAAAATAACGTGGTGATCCTAACTGACCTAAGACAGGGAAGTTTTACTAGGATTAAATGTCAGGAATGGTGAAAACTGAGTTTAAATGTATTTGGCTGTGGTGTATGCAAACTTCCGACTTCAAATGTATTTCATACAATTATAATGATTATGCCAAAATTCTCTGACCACCTCCCTACAACAACACCTACTTTGTGCCTCCCTTAGATTGTTGGGGTGCATGATGCCCCTGACCTTGTGTATTCTACTATTTTAACTCTCAACACTACGTTGAGACCCTGACTGAGTTCGACCAAAAAATATGAATCGCATGCCGACAAAAGGGGTAACTGGCGGATAGTTGTCGATCGCTGGCCTAGATTAAATCAGATCAAGCGTTAACCGACGATAGCCAACACCCGCACAGCTGATGTTTTGGCAGTGTCAGAGGTGTAACGGCCCTGTCAAATCGGTGAGCAGATGCTCTTGTGATCATTGTCACAAAGCCACACATTCCAGTGTTCGCGCTTGTAAACAAGGCTGAATGGGGTTTCTCTTAATGTGACTCCATACAGCCAATGGCAATGTCCGCTTTAGGTATAATGCCGGGAGTCACTTGTGGATTTGACAGCTCTAACGCAGTTCCACTTCCGACACTTCCAAAACAACCACTATGTGAGTGTCGGCTAGCATGAATCGGATAGAATCTAGCCCAATGGCTCTTTCCCTGTGCAGACTCGCCTCACATTCATCAGCTCAGACAGGAACTTGATAAGGGAAAGGGAAACTGATAAGCCTCTATTGCTTCGCGGCTTGATCCGTATCAGGCCTGGCTAACCTCAGGAGCTAGGCCGACGTTAGCCTCTCTCTGGTCTCTCGTATAGTCAGATCTTTAAGGCCCGTAAATGACTGCTTCCTAATCTGTTGTGCGGTCAATGAAGGGTCAATCGTTTGTGTGTTTAGATTACTATTCAGTGCATACATGCAAAGGTATTTTAGTGGAAAACACAGTTCCTTGTGTCTATAGGATTGATTTGCAGTCTATAATACAGCCACAGCCACTATCTGGGCCTCCATATTGCTCATCACACGATGTCTCTTTGACTGAACAATAAACAACTCAAGTACTTACTGAACTCTTTGTACTATAGGATCTTTCTATTCGTGGAATGCACTTCCTCTTCTGTATATCCTCAGTCTACATAAAGTGAACCAGTAATGCAGGAAACAGCGAAAGAAACAGTCTCTCTCTTTCCCTCTCAGTCCTTTTCCTATAGCGCACTACTTTTGATCAGAGTCTAAGGTGCAGTTTGGGGCACACCCATGGGGTAACGTACAGTACTGTGAGGAAAGGGGTTTGTGCTCAGTACGCTGGGTCAATGCAACTCAACTCAATTGCAGCCCCCCACCCATCAATATAACACGAACACTAAACTAACACCTGAATTCCAGCCAAGGGGGACAAAAGGGTAGAGTCAGTGTAAAAGCTCCATATGTCTACATACTGTGTGCAAACCAGGGCAACTTTAAATCTATAAATGAGAGCAAAGATGTCATTGGCGATTTGATTTCTTCTGTCTCACTGATCTTTGTTTCACCACTCCTATACTGTTTCAGCGGCTCTTGCTGTGTTGCGATGAAAAAGTACATGTTGGTTTCTGCACATTTATTGAAGAAACAATGGATCCATCTCAGTACTTTTCTCCCAATGACACGCTGTCAATACTAGAGTAGAGTTCATCATCACATCAACATTGGTTGTGTAACAAGGCAAAAAACTCCCAAAGTTTTGAAAGAGTTCAAAATAACAGAAACATTGGAAATTATGATATTTGGATAAACTTTTGAGGGCATGGCAAAAATAACAAACCCCAGAATAACCTCTGGGTCTGACAGATAATAACATCAGAGAGCTTCTTAGAAAAGGACCAGCAGATGTCCAAATAACATCTAAGACACAGACACCCAGAGCTGAGTAGACAGTAACTACACATCTGGCTGTGCAGAGAGAGAACACACACAGTATCACACTGTATCTGGCCCAAGTAGTAGCAACAGTCGGTACCCCAACCAGAGCTGCCTGGGCTTGGGTACCGCAGCCAAAGAACCGGTTTGAAACCTGTTCAGATTAACACAGCAAGTCAAGTCAGAGTGAGTTGGAGAGGGCGCTGCGTCAGAGAGTATGCCAGCTAGGCAGGCCACCTTATCACGGGCGGAAGCCTAACACTTAAAGCCCATAAGCAGCTCATCTGTCAGCCTGCCAGGATGTATGACCGTCCCGTACCCAATGCCTGACCAAAACACAGATGACTCACTGCAACAGGTGAAATCGTGGTACAGTGACACAATTACCATCTAGCTAAGCACCTCCAAAATATCAACTGACTTAAAATGGAAAGTATTTCATCAGGATCATTACGAGATGATTATAGTATATTATAAGTGGGTCATACATGCTTAGGAGGTCTTACAATGCATTATACACTGAGTGTACAAAACATGAAGGACACCTGCTCTTTCCATGACTTAGACTGACCAGGTGAAAGCTATGATCCCTTATTGATGTCACTTGTTGAATCCACTTCAGTCAGTGTAGAAGAAGGGGAGGAGAGAGGATAAAGGAGGATTTCAAGTCTTGAGACGTGGATTGTGTATGTGTGCCATTCAGAAGGTGACTGGGTTTTCACACTCAACAGTTTCCTGTGTGTATCAAGAATGGTCCACCACCCAATTGACATCCAGCCAATTTGACACAAATGTGGGAAGCATTGGAGTCAACATGGGCCATCATCCCTGTGGAACGCTTTCGACAACTTATGGAGTCCTTGCTCCAACGAATTCAGGCTGTTCTGAAATGAAAAGGGGGGTGGTGCAACTCAATATTAACAAGGTGTTCCAAATGTTGGTTTTACTCAGTGCATATTCCATTTTAATATAACATTTACATTGAGAACATTTGAGTATTATAAAGACATCATAATGCATTAAGAAAAGCGTAACCTCGTATTTCGTTTCAAGCTCTGGCTCGTTTTCTATGCAGAGCCATATCGTATGGTATTTTTGTCCTACATGTGCTTAGGGAGGCTGTTCTGTCACACTCTGGTGAGCAGATCCAATTCAGTGTCTCTCGTAACAATGCCTAAAGCACCTTGTGACTGAGTCAGGAACTTGCAAGGATTGATCTGAGACTATCTGCTTTTTCTTCAAATACCAAGGATAAAATGGATAAAGGTGTGACTGTGGATCAAGAAAGTTAATGCTGGAACGACTCATCTTACAAATGACTCTTAAATGGGGTAAATAAAAACAACAACACAAACTATAACAGGTAGCAGGAGCATGGATGGAAACGCTAAGCTGCTTATTGCTCAGAGTGAGGTGTCAGGTGGTTTCCTGAGTCAGGCAGGCAGGGGTTATGTCACAACACTGGTCTGGCTGGGTATAAACTTCACCACTTATTGCCAATCAGTCGAGGGAGCGAGCAGTCCAAAGACCTCTCTGCATACACACACTATGGAAGAGCAGTCTGGGTAGAAAGCAACACAGATCGAGCTGCTGTGTTCTACATGTATTGTTGTCAACTAGTGGAATGACCCAGAACCCTCCAGCAGGCTAAATCAGACCTGCTTATCTTGTTTTATTTGTCAAAGTCGCGCTCTCTCACCAGACAGGGGCACACTGTCTCCAAGTAGTAGTATCTCTCCTCCCACCCACCGGCTCCTCCTCACAAATAGTGTTCATGTGTCATTTGACTAGAGTCTAATTGCCTGCATTTGTTTGTGTGTATTTGTGTGTGTGTGTGTGTTTGCAGCAGAGAAAAAGATGGCTGAAGAAAGAGAGTGACAGAGAGAGAGAGAGAGAGAGAGAGAGAAAGACAGTGACACAGAGAGAGAGAGAGGCCTAAAGCAGTGTGATGCTGCAGTCTGCAGCGTATTTGTGACAGCTGCTTTGTCTTGTTGTTGACGCACCAGAGCTTTGTTCCAGGCCCACACATTCTACCAACGTCTCTTACAGTACATCCTAGAGCCTGCTCACTATCGAACACGGGCTGGAAAATGGACTGGAAAACAAAGAAATGTCTATTGACTCTTTGATAACATCAGTCACAGTTCTTGCATCCCAAATGGCACCCTATGTAGTGCACAACTTTTGACCAGGACCCATAGGGCTTTGCTCAAAAGTAGTGCACTATATAGGGCCCATTGGGACGGAGCCAGTCTGCTTGTGCCCTGCTGAGTGTGTGTTTACTCACTTCACCTGATTGTATTTGTTCAAGTTTTTATTGCAGTGCACTGGACTGGGAAATCCCAACCAAAACTTTATATGTCAAGAGCTCCATCTACTGACCGAATTATGCATTTCCCCTACACATTTTATATATATATTATCAGCCATATATATATATATAGTGCACTATATATATTTGAGTCAACTCTTATCCAGAGTTAAGTGTCTTGCTCAAGGGCACATTGACAGAATTTTCACCCAGAGCTCGAGGACTAGAGCCAAACCTTTCAGTTACTGGACCAGCGCTCTTTATTTATTTTATTTATTTCACCTTTATTTAACCAGGTAGGCAAGTTGAGAACAAGTTCTCATTTACAATTGCGACCTGGCCAAGATAAAGCAAAGCAGTTCGACACATACAACAACACAGAGTTACACATGGAGTAAAACAAACATACAGTCAATAATAATGACTAGGCTACCTTCCCTACACTGTAGAGCAATACAGAACTCCAGCTTATGCCATCTATAATCGAGTATGCTGTCAGTGCTCTTTTGGAGAATGTAGCACTATCTGTGTATTAGCGTATCTTGATTTGCTACCGTTTTAAAATTAAAAACATCCTCTACTGGTGATAGACTAGGGTACAAACAAACCCTTTGTATGGAATTGTAGTTTAAATAAACAAACAAGTAAGCAAACGAGTACTTGGCTGGATTTAATGAGTCCACCCGGCCGGAACAGATTGTGCTCCTGCCAGTTCAGGTCACCAGGACACGCTACAATGAACTCTGAACCCCAGGCACTCCTTCCCTCCCAGTGTTTGTGTGTGTTCTGTATGACATATTTATCCTCTACCTCCATTCTACAGTACCTCTACCTATCTTCTCCACCTTTTTTCTTTAATGTATTCATATTTAAAGGCTATATAGTACATATTCATATACCTCTGAGTCTGTTCTTTTCTTTCATGCAGGTTTTTGCAATATGTTCCTGATGAGTTCATATATCCCATCAGCCAGTGCAAGACAGCAGCTCCAGATGATAACAATGTCCACATTCTTCAGCATGCAGTCCTTATCTCCATAATTTCCCCATAAAAGAGCAGCTACTGTGTCCCAAATGGCACCCTATTCCCTATATAGTGCACTACTCTTGTCAAAAGTAGTGGGAATATAGTGCCATTTGGGAAACAACCTTGGTGTTTTTGTGTAATTGTTGCAGGGCTAAAGGTCAAAGCATCGTTCATCTACAGAGCATTTATAAAAGGATGTACTGTTATTGTATGTTCAGTTGCTGTATGTCAGATGACTTCCGATGTAAATCTCTAGTGATTTTTTTGCCCGATTTTGATGAAACCATTAATCATTTACATACTAGCAGATGAAAGGGCAATGTCTAATGGAAGTTGAAATCCATGGGATGTACATCACTAACATTGGTAATAAATAAAAGTCAAAAGTCAAATAAAAACAAAAAAACAATTGATTGTGCTATATTCCCTCACACGTACTGTTTTCACCATTTGCAACTTATTTTTTTTTGCACCATTCCTCCATCTTGTGGTCAAACTGCACACTGCAGCTTTAGTTGCAATGTACAGGAATTGGAATAGCAGGTATGTGCAGTACAGAAGTAGCATACATATTAACATAATTTGATCATATATTATTATGAAATAAGAATGGAAGTTTTAACATTGAAAAACAACACAAAAGCCTGCATCCAGACAATAATATCCCATCACTTGTTCTGAGCACATACTTCAGACTTTGGGCAAGACAATAAACAAAGTTCCCAGAAGAGCTGGGAATGGGAATGACATTTCCTCTATTTCTGATTGTCTGTTTCTGACACTTTACACTTCAGTCAAGATGTTGTTGTGCTGTTTTCAATGGTCACTGTTATAAGGTCATTGTGGTTAGAACTTGACAATGACATACCAAGCATACGGAAGCAAGGTATGCAAGAAAGAGCATTAAAACATCCACATGTGACTCACCCTTTTAATACACAGGAGAGGATATTTCTTCTATGTTTTATTCAACCTATCAAAAGGGGGGTGGGGGGGTGTCACAATTACTTATTGAACATGTATTGTCCACTACATCCATTATTTGATCCCAAGAGGTGACTTGAACTTCAGATCATGTTTAGCACAACTGGCTTAATGGACAATGACAATATGTTGACATTTGGAGAAAAAAATGAAATACACATGAAATACTAAAAGGTCACAGAGTAGACAGAGAGAAAAGGGTACTAGAGCATCAGGTCTCGGACCAACAGGCTCAGAGACAGCTTCTGTCTCCAAGCAGACTGTTGAATAGCTAACCAATGGCTGCTATCCCCCCCATCTGCACTGATCAAATCTGCACGGGCTCCATGCACACTCTCAGGTCTCGATCCACGCACTCCCACACAAACACTTACACTGTCACACACAACGCACACACACACTCGCGCATGCTGACGCCACACGCACACCTACACACACACTATCATACATGCACACACACTTTCACCGTATTTGATGCTGCTATAGGGCTATGGCATGGACTGGGGCTGGGACAATGTTTAGGTCATTGTACTGCTTCCTGTACCTTAGGGCACGGTGTATTCAAGGCCCCAGCTAAAGGCCAGCTGTTCACAATGATTACTGAACACACACAACTGCGGGCAAGTGCCCTCTTTAAAAAGGAAAGGTCCTTTATAGAAGAGCTGAGCAACAGAGGGCCTAGGGAGGGTGTCTCGCTGGTTGAAGGTAGTGCACTATATTAGGGGATAGGATACCATTTCGGAAGTGGACAATGTTCACCGGTGGTTTGAAAGTGTTGGCCCAATGCCTGAGGCTAGCTATAGTAATACTATAGAGGTCAGATATTGAAGTCTTATTTATTGTTGGAGATTTAATGACAGTATTGGGACTCTTCTTTATTTATCTTTATCTCCCTGTTGTCCTCTCTGAGTACTTCTCACTCTGAAACAACACTGCCTCTTTGCTGAGCAGGCGGGATTGTGGGGTTTTCCAAGACATGAAATGATTATCAAGACGACCAGAAATATAGTCATTGAATTTGACATGGCTATTTTCCCTTAATTGCTGTTTTGCTGCCAGAGGCTGTGCCTGCCTAGTGGTGGATACCAATCACTGTGGGAGAGCTGAGCTTGTGAATGCATCCCAAATGGCACCCTGTTCCCTACATAATGCACTACCTGGTCAAAACTAGTGCACTATATAGGGAATAGAGTGCCATTTGTGACGTAGCCTGTATCTCCAGCAGTCTCCAGCAAAGCCATCTGTATGGAGATGAGGCATAGTGACTGTCAGATCTCAGATGTGAACACAGATATTCACTCAGAGGAAATGGATATAATTATGCTGTCTGTATAGTGGAGGCTTGATCCACATTTTTAAGATTCAGGGGAATTGTTAAGAGGGGTGAAAAGTGTTTTCCTCTGCGTGAGTGAGTGCTCAGCTGAAACAATGGCTGTTGTGACAAACACCCATTTTAAGGGACATCTTGATTATCCTTGTCTTCTCTGTGGAGGTAGAAGCAGGATTGAAGTGCCCTAAACTCTCGGAGTGGTCTACAATGTGTTTTTTAAATCTGTAATATGTATTGACAGTTGTGACATTGAATAGAACAGAATATAACTAACAGGAGATGGGGTAATGTTAACACATTATTGATTATTTCTCAGTAGTAGACGTACAGTTCATTTAGATGTCATGCAGTGAGGGATGATCATTTCAAGTCAAGACATCCACCCTGTATCTCAGTAACATTAAAACAAATCTCAAATTTGTCCCCTAGTCTGACCTCATTTCACATTTGACTCAGAAAAGATTGCCTGCATGCCCCTCCCCCTGCAGTGCTTCTGTCTAAGTCCATTATGCTGAGCCGCTCATGTAGCCATCAGCCACAGGAAGCAAAAACTCACAAACGCCTACAGGCTCAGGTCATCCTGCAAGGGCACTATGCACTCAACCGCTTATGCTTGTTCTCATGCTACTACCCTCAATCACACCAGGCTTTTAGTTTCACTAACACACGCAATGGGAAAAAATAACAACACACACACCCACTCAGCCGAGCCAACTCATATTGTCATGGAATGTGCACTGTATGCAACCAGATAAAACACATCTAAAGCCCGGTCATATTGTGCCATATTAGAGGCCATGAGAAGACTGCTGCATGACACTCGTCATTAACATACGTGTGCATTCCCACTGGGCAAAAACTGGTTGAATCAATGTTGGTTCAACGTCATTTCAACCAAAAATGCAATGTGATGATGTTGAATCAATGTGAAAAACTGATTGGATTTGCGAAAAGTCATCAACGTAAGGGAATTTTGTATTTTTCACCCAATTCTTTACCTAAATCCAATGACAGGGTGACAGGATAATTTTGGTTGATTTAACATTGAATTCCCATTAGTTGACAACTCAGCCAAATGTAAATCAAAATTAGACATTGAACTGACGTCTGTACCCAGTGGGTTCAGATTGCTATCATGCTTTTAACATAACAGACATATTTTTCCTCATATAAGAGGCTGTAACGCGCTGTTTAGAGGATTATCTTTATTCTCTAGAAGCAACCACCATCTCAATCATTTCATGTGACTGTTACAGTTTTCTTCCTGGGAAGGAGAGGCGGACCAAAATGCAGCATGGTTATACATCTTTAATAAAGATGATAACGTGAACAATATACATATACAAAAGGTGGAAAAACCGAAACAGTCCTCACTGGTGCAAAACACAGAGACAGGAAACAATCACCCACGAAATACCCAAAGAATATGGCTGCCTAAATATGGTTCCCAATCAGAGACAACGATAAACACCTGCCTCTGATTGAGAACCACTCTAGGCAACCATAGACTTACCTAAAATACTACACTGAACACAAACCCATCAATCTACAAAAAACCCTAGACAAGACAAACACATAATCACCCATGTCACACCCTGGCCTAACCACAATAATAAAGAAAACACAAAATACTAAGGCCAGGGCGTGACAGTGACAGATGGGAATTTATAGGCCAGGCATTACTAATCAATGATCCAAATCTCACTTTTACACCCCACTAGGCACAAACTGGTAGAATCAACATTGTTTAAGACGTAATTTGTCAATTTGGATTCGATTTGGAAACGTAAGCATTATGATATCATGGTAAATAATTTTCAACATAGACAAACCTTGTATAAAATATGTTGAATTTGCACCATTGAAATAATGTCAGATAAAAAAAAAACAGTAGGCAGGGATGTCAGCACCTCCTACTGGAGAGTTGTTATATCTACAGCTATCGGTTTACACCAAGCCCAGCCAAGCTTAATTTGTCACTGACTACTACCAATGTGCTATCATGAGAATGATTATTGAGAGATCTTGGCAACACTTCATTTTAAGGGGTCTTTATTACAGTGTAATTACATATGGAATTACACTGTAACAGGTATTGTAGTTAATTGAAATATTTTATAGTTACACTGTAACAACAAATGTGTGTTACCATGCTTGTTACAAATGGGCAAGATTCCACTAAAATCACCAATTCAGTTTTTTGCTTCTTCTCAGAGCTGCATCGGATTCAGTAACAACTATCACAATGTTGTAATATCTCGTGGAGAGATAATCTGGGTGTCCAGATTATGTTAGAAAGGTTGGTGTCTCAATAGCTTCTAATTGTTGCTACAGTAGCAGTAATCTGGGTTAATTTCGTTGAGTTTACTAAATATTATAATTGAATAATGTACTTACACTGAATGTGCATGTTGCCCATTATGACAACCTGAACCTCCTTGCCATCCAAGCGGGAGGATAAACCAACTAGTACACCACAGAGTACATGTACTATCTGCATAAGTACTAGGTGTTACACAGGATTTGCAAGTTCAAAATAAATGTATCTTGAGGGGTACTTACTTTTAATAAATGTGTACTTATATAATACATTACTCATCCTTACATCCTGTCCCTCATTTTAAGGCTTCTGGAAGCACCATCCAAGTGGGAAGATAAACACGCTAGTACACCTCAGAGTACATGTAATATCTGCCGAAGCACAATGTAGTTACCAGCTAGTAAAATGAACTGTATCTTGAGGGGTACTTGTAATTATTGTTACAAGTAAGTACATTACCTACAAACTGTTGATACAGTGCCTTGCAAAGTGTTCCGTCCCTTTATATATCTTCACATTTTATTGTGTTACAAAGTGGGATTAAAACTGATTGAAGTGTCATTGTTTTGTCAATAATCTACACAAAATACTCTGATGTCAAAGTGGTAGATTTTTGTTGTTGTTGTTGATTAATACAACTTTTAAAACAAAAAATATAATCGTTGCAGCTCCCTGAGTCAATAGATGTTAGAAACACCTTTGGTATTGACTGCAGCTGCGAGTCTTCTTGGGTAAGTCTCTAAGAGCTTTGCAAACCTTGTGCAATATTTGCCAATTATTCTTTTCAAAATTCTTCAAGTTCTGTCAAGATGTTGGGGAGCGTGGCTAGACAAGAATATTCACTGTCCCCTTGGTAACCAACTCCAGTGTAGATTTGGCCTTGTGTTGTAGATTATTGTCCTGCTGAAAGGTGAATTCCTCTCCCAGTTTCCGGTGTAAAGCAAATGGAAGTAGGTTTTCCTCTAGGACTTTGCCTGTGCTTAGCTCCATCCAATTTATTGGTATCCTGAAAAACTCCCCAGCATTTTACTGAAAGGCTTCGCATTTAGACCAACATTTTTATGCCATTGCTGTTTTTTTTTTGCTGTCTGATTTGTTATTGTTACCCATCTACTAATCACTGCACTTCTTTTTGGGGCTTGCTTAAACAAAGGGTCTACATACTTGTGCAAAGACCATATTTTTGTTCTATATATTTTGTTTTATGTATCAATGATATTAAATTACATTCAAGAGTATTTTGTATTTTGTGTAGTTTGTGCAGTTTGTAGAAGAAAAAACATCACTTTGTTACAAAATAAAAATGTGAAGAAATCCAGGGGGTCTGAATACTTTTGCAAGGCACTGTAGCTACCTATGAGTAATTACCATATGCTTACTGACTACTCATTACAAAGTGAAAACAAAACAAAAGCTGAGCTTCTAATTTAGTCAATATTCTTGCAACATGTAAAAACATTCCTTACAAAATAATAAGGATTTCTATTGTTGGATTAATAATTTGATTAATTAGAATAAACAAAGATATAGACTCACTCAATAACATAAAATAAATATTTACTCAAATCTGCAGCCCTATGGTGAGTAGCCTAGGTAGCTAGCTAGCTAATTCAGAGAAAATGGGATTGTCTTGTTCTCCCCTTTATACAACATTACTTAGTAACAATGGAAATCGACAACATCTGTGTCTTCATCTGTTTCTTTCTTGTAAGCATTTTCCTATACTGGAGTCTGAAACCTTGTGGGAATCTGTAAAGTAGAAGAATGTTTGACAATTTAGGAAAGGACACTCTAAAATTAACCCACTGGCTAGCTATAATGAGATATATTATAGGGAACTTCCTCCAATGTCATGGATCCCCCCGGTACTGCTGCTGATTCTGTTCACCAGTTCCGGAGGTCTACGTCACCGGCTTTCTAGGCTTCACTGAACGGGATTCATCATCATCAACCCCGGACTCTCTTGTCAGATTACACACACCTGGTTCCCATTTCCCATGATTAGTATGTTATATATGTGCCCTCTGTTCCCTCTGTCTTTGTCGGTTATTGTTCCGATGTCCGTTGGTCGTGTGAGTACCTATGCGTTGGTGCAGCTGTTATGCTGCGTGCTTTATATATTGTGTATTACGGGTCTCATCCCGTGTCATTCAATGAGGTTTACCCTCGCTCTTTTGTTTGGGTACAGCCCAGTGTTGTTGTATACGTGTTTGTTTTGGGTGTATTAAAAAACCCTATTGTGTATTCCTGCGCCTGTCTCCAAATCCTTTATACCGCGTGACATCCAATATCTCTGTTATCATAATTATCATGATTTCTATCGTTTAAGGCCTAGCTACCTAGTTGTTATCCAGCTAACGTTATACTAATAATAGTGCTTGCCAACGTTAATAAGCTAGCTAGTGTTTACATTGAAAATTTAAAAAAATATATTTAAAAAAAATCATTGAAAATTAACTACTCATTGGTGTGTTGACACAAGTACCTAGCTAGCTAACGTTAACATGCTGGTTGTGTCTCACGTAATACTGTATCTCCACTTTGCTACTTCAGCACAATGGACAGGGTGCGCCACGGTGTCTGTAGGGGGCTATGGAAAGCCACTCGGCGATTAGGTATGACTCCTTTGTGTTTCCATAAAAAAGTGTGGGGAAAATGCTTCTCATCTCTATTCTCTGTGGTAGGCTGAGTGAATAACGTGATACTTCTCCACCTGTAATATATGATTTTGATTTTATAAGGGAGGGGTCAAGTTAACCGTTGAAGCTTCTTGAAATGGAAAAGCCAGGTGAGTGCGTTGCACCGATGGGTAGATCTTGATGTGATGCCTTAATTCTTGGGCTAAATAAATAAGTGCACCAATGCATCCCATCTAAAAGTGAGAATGTTCTTCAACTGTGAAACCCTTGCAAATTTACATGACAAAATAATAGGTTGCCTTATGACCATTTCAGGTGCAATTATAAATCAAATCAAATCAATTTATATAGCCCTTCTTACATCAGCTGATATCTCAAAGTGCTGTACAGAAACCCAGCCTAAAACCCCAAACAGCAAGCAATGCAGGTGTAGAAGCACGGCGGCTAGGAAATACTCCCTAGAAAGGCCAAAACCTAGGAAGAAACCTAGAGAGGAACCAGGCTATGAGGGGTGGCCAGTCCTCTTCTGGCTGTGCAGAACATGGCAAAGATTTTCAAATGTTCATAAATGACCAGCATGGTCAAATAATAATAATCACAGTAGATGTCGAGGGTGCAACAAGTCAGCACCTCAGGAGTAAATGTCAGTTAGCTTTTCATAGTGGATCATTAAGAGTATGTCTACCGCTCCTGCTGTCTCTAGAGAGTTGAAAACAGCAGGTCTGGGGCAGGTAGCACGTCCGGTGAACAGGTCAGGGTTCCATAGCCGCAGGCAAAACAGTTGAAACTGAAGCACCAGCACGGCCAGGTGTACTGGGGACAGCAAGGAGTCATCATGCCAGGTAGTCCTGAGGCTCAGGTCCTCCGAGAGAGAAAGAGAAAGAAAGAGAGAAAGAGAGAATTAGAGAGAGCATACTTAAATTCACACAGGACACTGGATAAGACAGGAGAAGTACTCCAGATATAACAGACTGACCCTAGCTCCCCGACACATAAACTACTGCAGCATAAATACTGGAGGCTGAGACAGGAGGGGTCAGGAGACACTGTGGCCCCATCCGATGACACCCCCGGACAGGGGGTGTCATCAACCCACTCAAGTGACGCACCCCACCAAACAGGCAGGATATAACCCCACCCACTTTGCCAAAGCACAGCCCCCACACCACTAGAGGGAAATCTTCAACCCCCAACTTACCATCCTGAGACAAGGCCGAGTATAGCCCACAAAGATCTCCGCCACGGCACAACCCAAGGGGGGGGCGCCAACCCAGACAGGAAGATCACGTCAGTGAATCAACCCCCTCAAGTGACGCACCCCTCCTAGGGACGGCATGGAAGAGCACCAGAAAGCAAGTGACTCAGACCCTGTAATAGGGTTAGAGGCAGAGAATCCCAGTGGAGAGAGGGGAACCGGCCAGGCAGAGACAGCAAGGGAGGTTTGTTGCTCCAGATCCTTTCCGTTCACCTTCACACTCCTGGGCCAGACTACACTCAATCATGTGACCCGCTGAAGAGATGAGTCTTCAGTAAAGACTTAAAGGTTGAGACCGAGTCTGCGTCTCTCACATGGGTAGGCAGACCATTCCATAAAAATTGAGCTCTATAGGAGAAAGCCCTGCCTCTAGCTGTTTGCTTAGACATTCTAGGGACAATTAGGAGGCCTGCGTCTTGTGACCGTAGCGTACATGTAGGTACGTACGGCAGGACCAAATCGGAAAGATAGGAAGGAGTAAGCCCATGTAAAGCTTTGTAGGTTAGCAGTAAAACCTTGAGATCAGCCATTGCCTTAACAGGAAGCCAGTGTAGGGAGGCTAGCACTGGAGTAATATGATCACATTTTTTGGTTCTAGTCAGGATTCTCGCAGCCGTATTTAGCACTAACTGAAGTTTATTAAGTGCTTTATCCGGGTAGCCGGAAAGTAGAGCATTGCAGTAGTCTAACCTAAAAGTAACAAAAGTATGGATTCATTTTTCTCCATCATTTTTGGACAGAAGGTTTCTGATTTTTGCAATGTTACGTAGATGGAAAAAAGCTGTCCTTGAAACAGTCTTGATATGTTCTTCAAAAGAGAGATCAGGGTCCAGAGTAACGCCGAGGTCCTTCACAGTTTTATTTGAGACGACTGTACAATCATCAAGATGAATAAACCATTATTCAACCAACCAATTATAAACCATTATTTCACCATTATTCCACCCGGTTACGTAACCCTGCACCTTAGAGGCTCCTGCCCCATGTACATAAACTTGAAATCACTGGCCACTTTAATAATGGAACACTAGTCACTTTAATAATGTTTGCATATTTTTGCTTTACTCATCTCATATGTATATACTGAATTCCATTCTACTGTGTTTTAGTCTATGCCACTCCGACATTGCTCATCCTAATATTTATATATTTCTTAATTACATTGTTTTACTTTTAGGTTATGTGTATTTTGTATATTTGTTGTGAATTGTTACATATTACTGCACTGTTGGAGCTAGAAACACAAGCATTTCACTACACCCGTAACAACATCTGTGTATGTGACAAATATAATTTGATTTGATTTGAGCTTAGTAGGCTCACAATTTGGCAAGCACTGAATGCCTATCTCAAAAGTATATTCATAATTGTTTATTCATGTGTTAAAAATGTTTTACTGACGTTTTAAGACATGCTCTGGAACATTGGAAACCACCAAGTATTTTTTCATACCTCCCGCTTTGGGCTGGATGTGTCAACGTGTACAGTAGTTCATACATGCATAATCTATGAGCAGAATTACAGTCTTACATCAATTAGCCAAGAAATCCCTAGTTTGATAGTAACTTTTTCTGGAAGCTGTGCTGCGCCATTTTCCCAAAATGTTCCCCCACATGCACCAGGCCCCTAGCAATTCGAGTTCTAGCCAATAAACTTCAGCCCCTCAGCATTTTAGTTTTGTCTCGTGAGAGCTCCTTTCAGAACTATTGGCAAAGAAGTATACAAAAGTACCCGGGAATCACTTTCACCCAGGAATCACAACTTGCCCATTGTCAAGCCATGTCTTCCTGAACTACTGTTGCTTTCCAGGTCAAATACACCATTAAATCATTTAACAATTTAAGATATTTGTTAATGTAAACGTCCCATTTTGCCATAACGCTCATAAGCTTCCATGCATTTCAAACGAAAGCTGGACCTGGGCCTGTTTATCAGACTTGAGAGCCCTCTATAGCAGACGTGGTTTGTGCAGGCCCAGTGCACTACTACTGTGAAGAAAAAAATCCAATATAATATATACAGTACCAGTCAAAAGTTTGGACACACCTACTCATGCAAGGGTTTTTCATTCTTTTTTCTTTTTTTCTACATTGTAGAATAATAGTGAAGACATCAAAACTATGAAATAACACATTTGGAATCATGTAGTAACCAAAAAAGTGTTAAACAAATATATTTGATATTTTAAATTATTTAAATTATTTAAAATTATTAAGTAGCCACTCTTTGCCTTGATGAAAGCTTTGCACACTCTTGGCATTCTCTCAACCAGATTCACCTGGAATGCATTTCCAACGGTATTGAAGGAGTTTCCACATATGCTGATTCCATATGTATTCTTTCATAGTTTTGATATCTTCACTATTATTCTACAATGTAGAAAATAGTGCAAATAAAGAAAAATGCTTGAATGAGTAGGTGTGTCCCAGCTTTTGACTTGTATCAATTACTCCTGTCAATTAGGTTAGTATTGTGGAGTAACTACAATGTTGTTGATTCATCCTCAGTTTTCTCCTATCACAGCCATTAAACTCTGGAACTGTTTTAAAATCACCATTCTCCTAATGGTGAAATCCCTGAGCAATTTCCTTCCTCTTCGGCAACTGAGTTATGAAGGACGCCTGTATCTTTGTAGTGACTGCGTGTATTGATAACCATCCAAAGTGTAATTAATAACTTCACCATGAACAAAGGGATGTTCAATGTCTGCTTTTTTAATAGATGCCCTTCTTTGTGAGGTATTGGAAAACCTCCCTGGTCTTTGTGGTTGAATCTGTGTTTGAAATTCACTGCTCGATTGAGGGACCTTAAAGATAATTGTATGTGTGGGGTACAGAGACAAGGTAGTCATGGTAAACATTGTTTTTGCACACAGAGTGAGTCCATGCAATTTATTATGTGACTTGCTAAGGGCATTTTTACTCCTGAATTTATTTAAGCTTGCCATAAGAAGGGGTTAAATACCTATTGACTCAAGACATCAGCTTTTCATTACTTATTCATTCCTAAAAATATATTTTACATAATTCCACTTTGACATAATGTGGTATTGTGTGCAGGCCAGTGACCCAAAATATTCTCTATTTAATCCAATTAAAATGTAGGCTGTAACACAACAAAATGTGTCAAGGGGTATGAGTACATTCTGCGGGCACTGTATATCACCAATGATACTATTTAGGCCTACATAGCATTTGCGAAGTCATCAACAACTATTGTTTCAATTCAACCCAGGGTTCAATTAAAAATAGACAATACATATAGGCATAGGGTTTCAAGCTAGTAATCTTGAAGTTAACAATTTATATGTTGGTTTCACGTCTCCATTTCAACCGAAAAAGTCAAAGAATAGAACTAAATCAAATCTAAATATATTTCAAGTGCATTTAAAGTATGATTTGATTTTGTCCTATTCTTTAACTTTGTTGGTTTGTAGACAAACTGGATATTGAATTGTGTTTGGTGGTCAATGCAACATTTGAAGGAGATGTATTGTCTGCTTAGATATTTCCATCTGTGCCACTGACTTAATCTGGCTTTTAATTCCAGTTTGTCTACAAAATAATTATTGATATGTTGGATTCACATCTCCATCTCAACCAGAAATCGAAGTTAAAGAATAGGACTAAGCCAAATCAAATCAATCTTTAAATGCACTTTAAAAACAGTTTGATTTGATTTAGTACTATTCTTTAACTTCAATTTTTGGGTGAGATGGAGACGTGAATCCAATATATCAATTATATATATATTTTTAGACAAACCGAGTTAAATCTAGACTAAGTCAGTGGCACAAAAGATACACCTCCCTCAAATGTTGATTTTTGGTTGCGTTGACAACCAAACACACTTCAACATGGGGCGTAAGGTAGCCTCGTGGTTAGAGAGTTGGGCCAGTAACCACAAGTTTGCTTGATTGGATCCCCGAGCTGACAAGGTAAAAATCCATCGCTCTGCCTCTGAACAAGGCAGTTAACCCACTGTTCCTAGGCTGTCATTGTAAATAAGAATTTGTGCTTAACTGACTTACCTAGTTAAATAAAAACATAACTCTTACATTACTGTAAATGCCCTATTACTTGTCGAAAAGTTAAAGGTCCAATTGCATCTGTTTTTATCTTAACATCAAAATAATTTCTAGGTAACAAATAAGTACCTACACTATGATTTTTTTCAATCGAAATTGTCAAAAAGAAACAAAAATAGCTTTTTAGCAAATAATATTTCCTCAAGCTAGAATTTTGCTGTGAGTGGTCTGAGTGGGGAGAGGAAAACTTAAACTAGCTGTTGTTGGAAGAGAGGTTTGGAACTCTCTTTCTTATTGGTCTATTAACTCATTTATGACTTGTCGATGTCACCAGGCAGGTCAAAACTCCATCCCACCAAAACAGGCTGAAATGTCAGTCTTTTCAAACAGCTCTTACACTATAAGGGAAGTATCATATTTTTCACAATTTCACAGTATTATTCCAAGTATAAAATATACAGTCAGTTTATTAGGTACACCACCATGTTCACAAAGATTTAACGCTCCTACAGACACTGAGTCACGTGGCCATGGCTTGCTATATAAAGCAGGCAGACAGGCATTGAGGTATTCACTTACTGTTCAATTGAAGATTGGAATGGGCAAAACGAGTGACCCAAGCGACTGAGTATGGTATGATCATCGGGGCCAGGCACGTTTTCCTGACACACGCAATGTCCCTTGATACCAATTGAGAAACCATTCCCCTTGAATAATTCAGGCTGTTCTAGAGGCAAAGGGGCCTCTGACCCATTACTAGATGGGTGTACCAAATTAACTGTGTGTACCTAATAAAGTGTATCGAAAAATAAGGAAAAATATTTTTTTCCTGCACTGGGCCTTTAACAAATGATACGTTGAAATCTTCTCCAACTAAACAAAAAATAAATGTTAAAGAAAAGGATTAAGCCAGTGGCTCAAATGAAACTATCCAAGCATTAGGTATCATTTAAATGCTTGTATTTGGTTGTGTTGTCAATGAAACATAATTCAACATGACTTTTGTAATACAGTAAATAGCCTAAAGTTAAGGCTATAATACTAGCTAATGTAACAGAATGTATTCAACCTTAAAAGGAGTGACACATCCATGGCCACGTTTTGAGGTTACTAGAACTATAAATGTATGATTATGTAATCATAGAAAGCGTGCATGTTCAATATAGCATGCAAAGGTCGCAGGTCTGTGGAGATCTTCACAATTGCTCTAGTAATCTGTACATGGATCACTTTCACTTTGTATTTTCATGTACTCTCAACTGCCATCCAGGTCATTTGGTTGTGGTATTAGATGAAGCACAGTGATAACACATTTAGCTGTCAACTAAACAAAAATTCTGACGTTGTTTTTCCATTGGAATTTGGTTGTGCTTTCAGAAGGTTGAAAGCATAGTGATAAAACATAGGGAATTCAACAAACTTCTGGCTGTCTTTCTGCGTGTGAATAAAAGTTTATCTCATTGATCAATGTCTCAATCAAATATTACCCAAATGGTGTGCCCAGTGGGATGTGTTACTCACTTAGAAACATCCCTGTTTCTTAACCATAAAAGAAAAACTGTACATGTCGTTTTAAGAAGCAAAATCCCCCCGCTTGCCTGAATCCCTTGCCTAATCAACCACCCTCATAGTATTTAATAAACGGTATCCATCTTCACTCCTTTGTACTTCTGCCTAACAAACAGTCGTACTGCAGGTTGTGCTGATCCTTTGACCCACTCCCCCGTCCCCACCCCATTGAGTCACCCTTCAGGCTTCCTGCACAGTGGCGGTCCAGCTCAACCTTGGTCCCCAACCTGTAGGAGGGGCAGCACAACCTTGCCCTAAGGCTGAGAGCTGACCCCGCCAGCAGGCTCAGCACAACTGCCACCCACGTCAAAACCCTTCTACCAAACTCCATCAACTACTACCCCTTCCGACATGTTTGTCAGATGGCGAGAAGAAGAACTCGTGAAAAAGTTAAGACCAGTCAGAGGCAGCATAAAGGAGCTCTACAAAACGTGTCTTTATTCTGAATCATTTCACGCGACGACAGGAATTTACAAGACACAGGCCAGGCACGACTAATCATTGATCATCAACTCCAATTCTCACTCTTACAAGGCAATCGATGCATAGTAGCACTGTATGTGAAAAGAGAGAGAGAGAGAGAGGGTGTTGAAATTCCCCAGTGTGGTGGATGCCTGGGAACTGTTTTACATTGTTGTCGCTCAAACCTTTGATCGGCTTGAGTGAGAGAGAACTCGGGGGAGAATAGAGGAGCGCAGAGCAGGTTCATTCTCCTGGGCCCACAGAATGACAACATCCAGGGGGCAGAGAGAAAGAGAGACAGAGGCGTGGATAGAGAAAGAAGGCAAGAGAGAGAGAAAGATGAGAGAGAAAGCGAGAAAGAGAGAGTAAGAAGCATGAAGAGAAAGAAAGATGGAGAGACCACATGCAGCCAAGTTTGGCACACCAGCGGCGGATAAATCTCATGCATCTTTAATGACCTGCTTTACAAGGAGAACACGCATGGTGGGGGTGTGGGACTCAATTAGGCTGGGGGAGAATATGGAGAATGTCACATCCCTGATCCTGTCTGTGGAAATGAACAGAGCAAAACATACTGTCATGCTTCGCTGTCGTCTGTTCTTCGGGACGTTGCTATTTCAGGGTTGACCAAAGTGACTGGTGCAGTGTTAATATAACTGCTGGTACTGCATGGTACCGTGTGTGCTTGATTGAGCAAATGGACAAATGCAAGGGGCAAATGTGAATTCATTAGTCAGTTCAACGTCTATTCCACATTGGCTCAACGTAATTTCCTTGAAATGATGTGAAATCCACGTTGATTCAACCGGCATATGCCCAGTGGGTTAGGTGCATAATTATCTGAGCATAGAACAACAAAATGAAATAAATAAACAACAACGGTCACAGCTGGACCATCTGTTACTGTATTGTTAAAAATTGGACCCACATTGTCTACATACATGTACACGCAAGTCACCCTTCACTTTAAGAGAAACATCTACAGAGAGTCATGGTGGTCATGAAGACAATTGTGCTTATTCATCTTAATACACAGCGTTCTGATTAGTTATCTGAATCTAATATATTCTCGCTCCTCTCGGACTGAATCATATTTTCATTTCCCCCCTGTAAAAAGATAGCTTTTGTTGTAATCCGATAAACAGTTTTATGATTAAAAACTCAGTGGGAAGCATACTTAGTGTAATTTAATAACTCTACGCTTTATTTGACAGCCCTGGGTTTTGGCACAAAAAAGTAACTTAATGAGAGGGAAAAAGATTTGTCATATGAAAAATTTCTGTAAAACATTCATGTGTTTACCTTCTCTGAGACTCTCAAGAGTGATGCCACAATAAAGCGACACAGACCCCAGTGGAAGGCTGGCTTCAAAATGTATGTGACTTTTCGCTGAAGATTACAATTAAGACCCCCGCTGATTAATTATAAAGGTAAGTGAATTCTGTTTCAGGCATTAAAGGTGAAGATAAGATCATATGGATGTCTGAATAAAAAATAAAAAAATGAAATTGTAAGCACGGGTTAGATAGAGCCGAACAGTGTTATATTATAAAAATAAAGAGATGGCCGCCAGTTAAGAGTGTATAGCTCTGAGTCTGAAGGCTCAACAGGATTACTCAGACTCAGAGTCTGTCCCGAATGCCTCCCTATTGCCTATATAGTGCACTATTTTTGACCAGGACCCATAGGATCCATAGGACCCATAGGACCTATAGGGCTCTAGTCAAAAGTAGTATGTTATATAGGGAATAGGGAGCCGTTTGGGACTCTCTCTGAGTTTGAGTAATCCTGGTTAGATCTGCTTAGCACTGTCACAATTACTATATGCCCCCTGCAGAATGGCGATAAGGGAATGTTGAAGTTGCTACTCTGCAATAGTCATCACTGATGTGCCGCTGATAATCTCCAGCACCTCAAAATGCTAAAAATAAATCCGTCAGAGATTAAAGTGCAGAGCCAGGAGGGGACACAATAGTGATTTGAAAGGAAGTCAATACACATTTAGGCTACTTCTTGTCATATTCCACTGGGTATACAGTACCCTATTAACAACATGATGGATAAATGTACTACAAATAGCTGAAGGGATTGTACATCTTTAGGCAGGTGATTTAGCTGCATGATAAGAAACACAGGCAACAATGAGGCCAGTGACAGTGACTTTGACATTCCTCAGCAGCTGAGAGAATCATTCACTTGACAGGTGTCTGTATTATCAGCCTGATCTCGCACACTGACATTGTCATTTAGCGAGGGACTGCCGCCTTCAGGGCACTCAATGTTTTTCAATCTGTCATCACTCATTCTCTCATTCGGCGTTCATAGGAGAAGAACAGAAGCTAAGCAGGACAATTATCCGTAGAAAAAGTCTGCATCACATGCTACATCATCTAGTTAGTTGTTCTTTCTTTGCCACAATATGGATATGAGAGATCAAACAGTTAATCTTTTTTTTAAATTCTGCTGTAGACTGAGGTGTCAACCCCTAGCAAACAGGGGATGTCCTGACATTAGGCAACATTAGGTCACTTTAAATGCCCAGAAATACACTTTTTCCAAGGTGAAAGACAATGGCCATAGCTTACCTATGATGTTGCACAACAATGTAAGTCAATAAGTCATTGTTTTAGTCAAAGTATGATATATTTTTGGCTTGAAGTGACAAATCCGAACTGCCCACTTCGTGAAAATCCATATGAATGCGGTGTCTTTTCCAAGCTAGCATTCACTTGTTTTTGCAGAGACATCTGATGACTTAATGTGGTGCATGATGGGATGAACATTAATTTCTCCAGTCCTTCAATGTTGGAGACATGACGCAAGTGGTGCTATGCTGTCAAATAATTTACATTTGTTTGTTGAAAACAGTAGGATAAATATATATGTAGGTAGGTGCAGTCCATTCTCATTTTTTTCTTCACTTTTTCTTTTAAGAGCTTTGTCACAACATGGAGGTTTTATCTAGTTGCCGGTTTGTTCCGGGGACGTCCCCGAGAACGTTTTTAGGACGTTCTTGGGATGTTGTGTCATGGTCCCCTGGAGGTTTTTGTGTAGTTCTCATTTGGTTCCAGAGACGTCCCCAAGGAAGTTTTTAGGAAGTTAAGATGTGTCATCATCCCCTGGAAGTTTTTGTCTAGTTGATTTTTTTATGTCTAGTCCTAAAAACGTCCTTGGGGATGTTCCCGGAACAAACCGGGAACCAGACAACATATCCAGGGGACAATTACACAACGTCCTGACTCCTTGGCACTTTAGGCAACCATTTTGTGATGTTCCGAGGACGTCCTTACGAATCATTTTTGTTTGCATGGTAGGACATCAAGTGATGATCCCAAGGGAACCTTTGTGTAGTTCCCTGTAAGTTACCAGGACATCATTGCAGATCTGGACAAACAATCCACCTGGCAGGATTGTCACTAAGAATGATGGATAAAGGGCGGGATAGATTGTTAGACTGGTAGACTATACTGACCTGTGGTATAGTAAAAGTTAGCACACAGAAAAGCGTAGCGCGTAAGGGAAGTACCAAAACACCTTGATATAGTGGAGGCACATGCAAGCAGATGAGTAAATTTGGCAAGGATGGAAGAAATTATATTGTAAAAACTGCAAAAGAGCAAATGTTAAAGAGGATAAAAAACGCAATGCCCTTCCCTGTGTCCAGTAAAAGACCACACAACCCTCCCCAAAGCAAACAAATAAGTTTGACAACCCTCCCCTATTTTGGACCAAACCTCCCCCCAGTAAATTGTGATCTGTCCCTAAATATAAATTGTTTGTTTTGGGTGTATTTTTTAAGAGAGCTGAGATTTACTTTGAAGTGCAAAGTGTAGGAGTACAGGTGAAATTTGTCATTGATACAGACATGGTGTCATAGCAGGAAGATCGGAATGCCATGAACCAAGAGGTTGTGAGTTCAAATCCCAGGCGCCTCATTTATAACCTTTGCATACATTTCACACTAAATGTCTGTGTGGGCCATTTCTGAAAAGAGATTTATGAACTTGGTGCACGCCATATATACGCATGTTTCCCGTTATAAATCAGACCCGTCCTGAGAACAAGCATTAAAACTCTGCCTGAAAGACGCCCATCATTCACCTTTTATGGTGACAATAACGCCCTTATTTGCTGTATAGTTTTTAAGTATTGGAATTAGGCCAAAGGCCTTTTCTAAAAGAAACAAAAATTGTGAACTCGATCAAATGTCTCTGGAGGCGTTGTCAGAATGTTTTAAACTTTTACAGTGACATTTGCTGTATCTGACAGTTTCTGAAAGAACCCATGGTTAATGTGCACTCTCATTTTAGAGTCAACCCTTTAGTGGTGTGCGCCACCAGGAAGCAATGATGATGACGGTACATGACAGCTATTCGACAAGACCATAAGGCTCTTTGACTTTTAAATGTTGTATAGACCTGCTTATCTTTTTTTTCTGTAGAAGCACATGGATGTGTGTGAAACGGATGAGCAAAAACATTTGGATTTGGTCACATATGCGAAAACTTTGTGAATTTTGTTTGATGTTAGTAGATAGTAGCCTAGTAAATGATGTATCGTGCAATATTGGCGTTCTACAATTGTGACAGACCCTGTGGAAAAAAAGTAAACCTTGAATTTGGAAGTAGAAATTGCTTTGCAGAATTTGTTACAGGAAATAATCACGGCAACCTGCTCCAGTTAGCATTGGGATAAATGTGCCAGGTTATGTAATAGGAACAGCTAACGCGTAACGTTTGATCACATGCAACTAAGTTGACCATTTTAATTGGTGGATACACCTTTGGAGATGCGAATATGGCCCCAGCATGTTAAAAGCACTGTTTCTGATGTCCCTAAAATTGCAAACACATAAAGTGTTGTGAATGGATCAGTGGTTCACCAGTCACCAGCCTTGTTGGGCCTGGCAACAGTAACTCGGGGAGATGTGTAATGAAACTAGTTTGCAGGGGATCCTTTCTACAGGTGGACATGCAGTACAATATGACAAGTCTGATTACTTCCAGCTCATCTTCAAAACTCCGCACACACACAAAACACATAGGCTTCTGGTCACAAATGTTCTACTGGCTTTATCATTTGTTGCCATCTTTTTTTTAAAAATTGAGAGCAAGCATGCTAAAATGACTTATATATATCTCACTCCACAGGAGGCCTGCAAAAAAAGGCTTGAAATATTCAACAGGTATCCCCTGGCATGCAGTATTAACTGTCAGGGGGTTATGGAAACAAAGACGCTTTGCAGCAGAGATATTACACTTGGTGACAGGCTCTCATCAGCTAGCTCTTAGCTCATATACAGGCTCTGTAGACGTCTAGCAAAACAAAAGCCACGTTCCTGTGCTCTCAAGTGTCCTGCACCACATGGGAAATGAATTGAACATGGCCATTTCTCTGGGATCTGGTTGCAATGGGCGAGCTAGTGTTTCACAATGTCCAATCAGATTTAGCAACACAATACGTTTTTATCTCTGGGTGACATTCAGTGTTTTGCTGTGGGGTTCACTGGGAGTTAAAAGGGGGCCCACGGACTGCATGTACTGTGTAATGGTACAGTAAAATTGAATAGCTCACCATGCAAACAGATGAAATCCCATAGCGTACATTATGAGAATGAGCTTTCCTCTGTAATGCCCCTTGTCTTCCTTTATAGCAGCCTTTACTGTAGATCTACCACACCTTTAACCACGTTTCAGTAATGAGTGAATTCCAGTCCTGGCACTGTGTCTACCTCTCCATTAGAACTATATCAATCTGGTAAAAACTTCAACATAACTCCTGACAAACAAAGAAGGTTAGAATTCAAATCTCATTCAGAGCATGGGGAGCCTTCCACAAATCAAATCATGCCAAGCAGTCAGTTGTGATGAGAGGAGAATATTCATGCTAAAATGGCATGATCTACTACCAGAGGAGTCTATACATTTGGGTGCTTTTAAGTGGAAGTTCACCCACATCAGTCTGAAAGATGAAGTGAACCAATCCCCATTACTCTCTATCTCTCTCTCTGAGTTTATCCTTTAGGAGTCGATGGTTGTGTCCCAAGGTTCTGGTCAAAAGTAGTGCTCAGTAAATCCCTGAGCATCCACTATCCCATCAGCCCAGCCAGCCAATTCATTTATTTGATCTCCACTGTAAAAAGCATCCAGACATTATTTCCCCTTGCTTCTAGCCTAACATTTTGTTTGCAAAAACGTGGGTTTGTACAAAAGTTGCTGTCTGTCTCTCGAGCCTTTGCAACATATATTGAATATTTCTGGAATTCAATCTCCAATGTCCTATTGACAATTAACATGTCAGGACAAGACAGACATCTTTTCTCAGCCAGTCGAAATCATGAATCAGCATCATTTTTATGGATATATAGAAAGAAATGTTAATAGAGAAACTGGTCAAACAACATGAAATGCAGCTAGTCTGCTGTCTTATCAGCTTCAGTTTGAAGGGATTAAGTTATCTTTGTAGTTGGCTAGCTCCTCTGAACAGTGTCCTGACGAGAGAGGACATTTTCTATGTCAGGCGAAATTGCTCCTCATTAGCTCATTGTTATGGATGTTTTCAAAACAGCTTAAACAAACACAAATGCAGCTACTTTGATGTTATTCTAGGTGGACTGTTTGACCTGACTGTGTTAGTTGTAGTTGGTTAGCTAGCAAGAAAGGGATAAGAGCGTTCCCAGCTAGCATGGCAACGGAGCATTTAGAACCAACGACTGGGGTAACGCCCATAGATATAGAACAAAAAGAGTTCACGACTGGGTCGCGTCTCTGGCAACCTAACCTATAGAACGAATGGCCAGCCGGCTTGGCTAGCAACCGTAGATGTGTCAGGACTAGGCCTATATTTTTATTGAGGGATGAAATAGTAACCTATGAATACACTTATCAAAATTAAGTTACGTATTTAATTGGTGACCCGTTGTAGAAAAGCAATTGTACACTCGAGGTTGTGTAAAACAACTTTTTTTTAGCACGGCTGTGCTGATCTACGGAGCCCTCTTGTGCCCTCTTGTGTAGAGAAGCCACAAATCAATGACTTCAGTGTGTGAGAGGGCTGTAGAGGGAGAGAGAGCGCATTATAATAATTAATATGGTATATAAATACCGTTTTTTGTTTTTTTTTGCAAATGGATTAATAATTCAAAACATAAATAGTTTATTTACATAAGTTTACACAAGTATTCAGACCCTTTGATATGAGGCTCGAAATTGAGCTCAGGTGCATCCTGTTTCCTTTGATCATCCTTGACATGTTTCTACAACTGGATTGGAGTCCACCTGTGGTAAATTCAATTGATAGGACATGGTTTGGAAAGGCATACACCTGTCTATATAAGGTCCCGCAGCTGACAGTGCATGTCAGAGGGAAAAAACAACCCATGTGGTTGAAGGAATTGTCCGTAGAGCTCCGAGACAGGATTGTGTCGAGGCAAAGATCTACGGAAGGGTACCAAAACATTTCTGCAGCATTGAAGAGAACACAGTGGCCTCCATCATTCTTAAACGGAAGAAGATTGGAACCAACAATACTTTTCCTAGATCTGGCCGACCGGCCAAACTGCGCAATTGGGGGAGAAGTGCCTTAGTTAGTGAGGTGACCAAGTACCTGATGGTCCCTCTGACAGAGCTCCAGAGTTCCTCTGTGGAGATGGTTGAACCTTCCAGACGACCAGACGGAAGCCACTCCTCAGTAAAAGGCACATGACAGCACTCTTGGAGTTTGCCAAAAGACACCTAAAGGACTCTCAGACCATGAGAAACAAGATTCTCTGGTAGGATGAAACCAAGATTGGACTCTTTGGCCTGAATGCCAAGCGTCACGTCTGGAGGAAACCTGGCACCATCCCTACAGTGAAGCATGGTGGTGGCATCATCGTGTTGTGGTATTCTTTTCAGTGGCAGGGACTGGGAGGCTAGTCAGGATCGAGGGAAAGATGAACGGAACAAAGTACAGAGAGATCTTTGATGAAAACCTGCTCTAGAGCGCTCAGGACAATGACCCTAAGCACACAGCCAAAACAACGCAGGAGTTGCTTTAGGACAAGTCCCAAGTCCTTGAGTGGGCCAGCCAGAGTCCGTACTTGAACTGAATACTTATGTAAATGTGACATTTCAGTTTTGTTGAAACATCTGCTTTTGCTTTGTCATTAAAAACATTTGTATCCATTTTAGAATAAGGCTGTAATGTAACAAAAATTGAAAAAGTCAAGGGGTCTGAATACTTCCCGAATGCACTGTACATGGTACTTTTTATATACAGCATTCACATGACAAAGATATTATATGTATATACAGTATACACACACACATACAGTACATACACACATATACCAACATACATTTACTCTGGTATACATTATATGTAGTGTTTCAAAAATACAATTTTGGATCATGAGCTCCTTAATCCTACCCCTCAGCTACTCTCAGCCCACCCCACCTATCACCGTAGACCACCCTCATTTGGTTTCCATGTACAATATATGGAAACAATAAATTAGTTTTGCATTCTGAAGTTATTACCCAATAGGACTGGTTGTTTGTTATTTTCTGATGTTTTGACCCAGTTATTAATTCCAATCATTCTAATTCTTTCGACGTTGCTATGCTAAACAAATAATTGGCATGTGGCTAGCTAGCAGAGACTCAAAGATGATGAGAGACAATAACTTCAATAAATAATGATTTACTATAATTAACATCCAATAATAGCCTTACATAGGCAACAACTATTATGGTTGACGAATCCGAGTTAACGAAACTAGTTGGTGATGTTATTAGTGATGGTTCCCTTGATGGCACGCGAGTGGAACTGTCCATCGTCCTGGTGCTGGTTTGCGACAGCCAGCACTTGCTTCTTCTTTCGAGGAGAATAGGACGACCCACTCACATTGTTGCCAGTTTAAATGGCAGTCCAGTGCTTTCTGTTCTTAAAGTTAGGGGCTGCCAATAACTCTTGAGTGAGATCTCACACTGATTGCCACTCACAGCCATTATTTCTCTTGTCTCCAGGCCCGCATTGAATAGCTTTTGCATTCTGAAGTTGCAATCCAAGCGGGCTGGTCATTTTCTCATCTTTTGACACAGTCCTTAATTCTAATAATTGTATTAATTCGACCGTTGCTATGCTAAACAAATCATTGGCATGTAGCTTAGATTCAATAACGATGAGAGACAAGAATTTAATTAAACCACTTAGCTAGTTAATTGTTTACGATTGTTTCCATGGTGAATTATTAGTTTCGCATTAATTATTGGTCTAGCTAGTCTACCGGCAGACAGATAGGTTTATACAATCCCCCATGGTTGCAAACCAAAGAGTAGCATGGAAAAATAATGTGTGAACACTTTTTTCCAGAGGGAGATTAAGTTCATGAATTTCCTGCCTGGGCTGCGGGGACAGTGGAATTATGAGATTAACACACCATGTATTTTGCAGGAGTTGTTGTCCCACAACTCCCACATATCAACCACTCCGCATCCATGATCCAAAAAAAAAGAGTTTTATAAACTGAAGTATACGACTTCATTTAGCACTCTAAATGATTCATTTTGTAACATTTAATCTAATGGAGTTTTTCAGACACATGCTTTTCTTTTGAATAATACTTCCTCATAATACTTAAGCTGACGTCCATGATCTTCACTTCCTCTCTGACGTATTTGATGTATATGTGGTTTTTATATACGTTCAGTAGTATTGCAAGATTTTACACCGGATGGAGATTTTCAGACACATGCTTTTCTTCACACAAGGCGATCTGGAACTCACTTTCTGAGCCCAGAAGATAAACCAAAGTAAAGCTATAGCTCAACTTTACTGCGTTTCCAGCATATCTGAAGAATCTCCCAATCAGACAGAAGCGGCCCCTCACATCAAAGCAAAAGCATTAAAGTGTAATAGAGAGCAAATGTCAACACTTTCTTTCTCTATTGGCTTTCCATCTCATTGCCCTCCTCCGCAAGATTCTGCTGAGTCTTCAAAGCTTGATTAATCCACACATGACAGCGCTTCTCCTCTCCTCAGCTCAGTTTTGACTTGCTCTGCAATCTCTCCCTCATTTTTTATAATTAAATTCAATGTTCTTTCACAAATGCCTTGAGATAAAGGCATGACTCTCTACCGGAAAGTCAATGATGAGAACGAAGCCGGGTTAGGAGAAGAGAAAGAATGAAGTTGAAATGCATTGGGAACAGAAATCTCTCCCACTTAATCCCATATACAAATCCCACAGTGTTTTACTCCATCCCTTTCTATTCCGCTATACATTTCTGATCCTACTTGATGTCCCTGTACTGGAAGGAGCAGATGACCTATGCAAGGTTTAGTTCATTTGAGTCTTGGAGAGGCAGGAGAGGCAAAAGGTCTAATCAATCAAATCAAGCTTGTGTGTTACACACTTGGTTATTATGTTTCTTGCTTTTGCTATGGCAATGAGAACAATTATAATAGCTTACAGTCGGATAAGGTCACCTCAAATCATTGGCACCCTTGATAAAGATGTGCAAAAATTGGTAAAATCATTATTAATTATTTTATTGTAATACATTTTCTCAGAGAAAGAGATTTTGTTAACAAGTGATACATTTAAAAAAAAAAAAAAAATTCTGTAAAAAATATTGGCACCCCTGTTTTCAATACTTTGTGCACCTTCCCCATTGCAAGGATAACAACACTGAACATTTTTTATGATGTTTTATGAGATTGGAGAACATATTGGGAGGGATCTTAGACCCTTCCTCCATACAGAATCTTTCCAGATCCTTGATATTCTTTGGTCTGCACTTAAGGACTACCCTTTTTAATTCAAACCACAGGTTTCTAATGGGGTTCAAGTCTGGAGACTGAGATGGCCATTGCAAATTGTTGATTTTGTGGTCAATTAAAAATGTCTTTGTGGATTTTGATGTGTGCTTGGGGTCAGTGTCTTGCTGGAACATCCACCTGTGGCCAAGATCCAGATAATTGGTAGAGTTCATGATGCTGTTGACCTTAACAAAGGCCCCAGGACCAGTGGATGCAAAACAACCCCATAACATAAAAGATCCACTATCATATTTTAGAGTAGGTATGAGGTTATTTTCTGCATATGCATCTTCTTTCGAAGCAAAACCCACCGCTGGTTTGCGTTGCAAAAGACCACATTTTCATCTCATCTGACCATAGCACCAGGTTCCAAAGTGCCAATGCTGTTTAGAAAATGCCAGGTGTTCACGTTTGTTGGTTGCGCTCAATCAAGGCTATATTCTGGCAACTCTTTCACAGAGCCTATTGGCATGGAGGTGGCTCTAAATGTAGATTTGGAGACATGGTGACACCAACATACAACCAAGTTCTGTAATTCTCCAACTGTGGCCCCTTGGTTTTTTTTGCCTTCACCCTCACTGTGCCTGGGAACAAGATACACTTGTGTCCTTTACCAACAAGTTACTACTGTTCTATTGGTTTTAAACTAAATGATTGCCCTAATAGTGTTAAGTATTTTTTTGTGTGCTATTTTTCTGTACCCATTGCCTGATTTTATGAAGGTCAACAAGCATTTGTTTCTTTTCATTTGTGAGTGCTTTGCCTTTCCCCATGGTGATGGATGACAAATGGCAGTTACCTCAGTGTGTTACCTCATTTGTATACCCTAGTGAAACAGAAAGCCATGGAAGGCCATAATACAGTTCCTTAAACTGAGATACATTTTAAAAAGTAGAATGTTAATGCAGATTTGATCATGTTTGATTTTATTTACAAGAATCTTTAGGGGTGCAATCATTTTTGACACCTATCTTTCCTAGATTAAAAAAAAAATCATTCTTAAAACTAAATATTTTTCTCTGAGCAATTGTATTATTATCAAATAATGTATTTTCAACAAGTTTTGAGCATACAATATAGCTCCGTATTTGTATTATTTATTGTATACAGTCTTTTTCAAGGTTGACAATAATTCCGGAGGTGTCTGTCTGTGTCACACCCTGACCATAGTTTGCTTTGTATGTTTCTATGTTTTGTTTGGTCAGGGTGTGATCTGAGTGGGCATTCTATGTTGTGTGTCTAGTTTGTCTATTTCTATGTTTGGCCTGATATGGTTCTCAATCAGAGGCAGGTGTTAGTCATTGTCTCTGATTGGGAACCATATTTAGGTAGCCTGTTTTGTGTTGGGTTTTGTGGGTGGTTGTTCCTGTCTTTGTGTTTGTTGCACCAGATAGGGCTGTTTTGGTTTTTGTCACGGTTCTTATTTTGTATTATACATTGTTCAAGTTATCATCTTTATTAAAGATGTTTATAAATAACCACGCTGCGTTTTGGTCCGCCTCTCCTTCCCAGGAGGAAAGCCGTTACAGTCTGTGCATAGGTTGAGTAATTATTTTACATCTGTGACTCATGAAGGTCACTTAGCACTATGGCAGGAAATTGAGGGAGGGTGTGATGCTTGTTGTTAGTAAAGAGACAACGGCACAGTGCAGTAATATGCAATTATACGATGTTCATTCTCCCTAGACTGAGTCACAAAGTCAAAAAAAGCGAGTGTGAAAACAAACGTGTGAATTTTTTTTTTTTAAGCTTAATCGTGTCAACGGGGGTGTTGAACGCAATTCTGAAAATAGATTATGAGCAATATCTATCTTTAAGATAGACTGGATAGGGAATATTTTTTGCCTCATTCCATCACGGTGTACAGATACACTTGGTCTACACTTTCCTCTGGGTCATCATGGGAGCTATAACATTTTCTAATTACATCTCTTGGAAAGAGTACAGAGCAATTTCCATATGAGGCATGCAGCTATCTTCATTTATAATGAGATGGTTCACTCTTTTTTTTTCATTATTTTCCTTGATTCCCTATTCAAAATATGGGCACGTGGCCAAACCCCATACAGTACATTCTATTAATGCAAAATTGTTCTTGTTCTTGCAATGTTTCTTGCAATGTTTCTTGCAATGTTTCTTGCAATGTTTCTTGTCTTTCATGACAGGACAAAATAAGTTAAACATTCTCACCAGCAGGAAGCCCACAGCAAACCAAAAAGTCCGACATCATAAACCATAATCAGTAACTTGATTATGCCATTCTTAGTGCAAATTTAGACAAAATATAAAGACCTAGCAAAGTCAAACAGTTCCTTTAAAATGTTTTATTAATTTTCTCAAATTGTGTTTGTCCATTTCCACAGGTTTATTTTGCATATTACCTCTGTCAGTGTTATACCACACGGTCCAATTCATCCCAAACATCCCAAGCTCATCACTCTCCTTCTTGGTCAAATAGCCTTTTAGATTATTATAACTATAATCTAAAACGTCTTATATCGTATTAATTATCAGAAAAACATTGGGCGTGTCGAATTTCACTATAATAAAGTCTGATAGCTCATTCATTGCTCTCTGAGTTCATTAGACTCTGGGATCCTTTTTCTCAGTCTCTCCATAACTCATCTCTGTATGAGAGACAGAGGCTGTCATGGTGGTGAAGGTGGGGGAGGCGAAAGCAGATCATCTGTCTGTCATAGTCTTCAGCTGATGGATAGGTCATCTCTCATAAGTGCGCGTTCCAAATAGCACCCAATTCCCTATACAGTGCACTACTTTTGACTAGTGCACTATAAAGGGAATAGGGTGCCATTTGGGACGAAAGTATAGTCTGCAGCTGATGGATAGGTCATCTATGTCAGACTGAGCAGATGGATGAAGTCATCGGAGGGCACAGATCTGTGTGTGATGAGCATACAGTAGATTAGGAGAAGGAGAAAAGGGCAGGCGGAGAGGCTGGAACTTCTGTTATTATTCTTCTCTCAAGACAGATGAGGTGGAGCTGTAGAGGTGCACCCAGATGACAACAAACGTTCCCACAACTTTAAAGGATGTTCCCTTAACCTGGGGTGTTGACTTAGTTAAATAAAGGTTCAATAAAAATGTAAAACTGCAGTGGGCTAAATCAGGTTCACAAAGACTGTTTCTTGGTAGTCAAACAAATCTACTTTGAAACAAAAGTATACACCTCACTCACACACATGATTATGGTCTTACAAAATGTCAGATACAGTGTTGAAATGTATTCCATTTTGAGTTTGCATCCCAATGTTACACTATATAGACTTCACAGAAGACTGAAATATAACAAAACCGTTTGACATAAAAACACCAGGTTTTCGGCTGTTTTTTTGAAACACTGTTTATAATTTATGAAACTAAGAAAAATATTAATACTGTAATATTGCACCCATGAGGCCACTAGGTCATTTGACTGCAGGAAAGGACTACGAGTCTCATTAGGTCATTAACTAACGGTTTTATAGGAATGCTCCTGTGATGTGCAAGGAAAGTTTCCAAGAGACCATTCCCTTAAAGTCAAATAGAACTTAACCAGAACTTTGTTACCATGTTCTCGGAACTTGATATTAATGTTCTAGACACGTTTCATGGGAACGTTGCAAGAACATTCATGTATCCAGTTTTCTGTGGGTTACGAGAATATTCCATCAACGTCCCAACTAACTTAAACAAAACGTGGTTGCTATGTTCTCAGAACATAAGATATTAATTTTCTAGACACTTTTCATGGAAACGTTGTAAGAACATATCTGTGTCCGAAAAAAGTTTAATTGTACATCACGTCTTCTTACCGAGCCATACAAGGCCCTGATTGGTGACCCACTGATCCTTTCATAGCTCTTTGTCTGTTGGCAAGGTTAGGGATACTTAAACACACATTGTGTTTAACATACAGTGTTTTAAACGTACATACAGGGCATTTGGAAAGTATTACCCTTGACTTTTTCCAAATTTAGTTTTCGTTACAGCCTTGTTCTCTCTGCAGTCATTAAAGAGCCCATGGCACTTATCGTAAGAGTAGGGGTGTTAACCCCGTTGTCCTGGCTAAATTCCCAATCTGGCCCTGAAACCATCCCGGTCACCTAATAATCCCCAGTTTACAATTGGCTCATTCATCCCCCTCCTCTCCCCTGTAACTATTCCCCAGGTCGTTGCTGCAAATGAGAGTGGGTTCTCAGATAACGGATAAATAAACAATCTCTGCAGTATATAAACAACAAAATGAACGTGATGCTATGAAACCGAGTGCAGACACAGGCAACTACACATAGACAATCACCCACAATGACAAAACGGACTACCTAAATATGCTTCCCAATCAGAGACAACGACTAACATCTGCCTCTGATTGAGAACCATATCAGGCCAAACACAGAAACAGACAAACTAGACATCCAACATAGAATGCCCACCTAGATCACACCCTGACCAAACAAAACATAGAAACATACAAAGCAAACTACGGTCAGGGCGTGGCACAAATGTTCCCACTCTGGATTTGGCACGTGCGCTCTAGCCAACAGCTTGCAGAAATAGTGCAGGTATAGCCTACTACATGATGAGATTATTATGGAAGAGATCATTTTCATCTGTCAAATGTCAGCCAAGCATCGATCATAATGTCACCAGAATAAGACCCTCCATATTTGTTGAAAGGAGCATCAACCTCATCACAGTGCACTTTTACCACCCTGTGAAGTTCATAGTCATTTATTTCATCTGTAGCCTAATAAACTGCATGCTTTCCCATGATGTAGCGACATGTTTTATCCAACATGTATTTTACTCGCATAAAAAGGTGGGACGGAAACCTGGTTAATGTCAAGCTATTTTGAGGATGCTGGAATTATATTTTGGACGAATGTGCACATGCCTACAGGGGAATTTTGAAGTAGTCTACATAGATTAAAACATTGTGACTGGTTGTGTTTATGCCACATATAAAAGGTAATACATAAAAGTGAAATGATAATAGGCTATATTGAAGAGATAGCTTCTAGGTGTGCGAGGAATAGCCGCTCAGATTGGAAAGGAGGCAGAGAGCGTGTTTAACTTTCCTGAAAAACGGGGCCAGCTGGGATTATATGTGGCCACATTATTATAGGATGACTTGGGAGAATGAGGATCTGCAACAGACCGCACAGCTCAGTATCAGAAGTGAAAATACAGTCAGACTGGCCTGCTAATGTGCATTTCTAGAGCTTATAAAATGCCGAGAGTAGACCCATAACTGATCCAATCCAAATGATGAAACATTAAAATCACAGGACTTTTGTTCCATTATTCAATTGACATTTTGGTAACTCTTAATTTTTAAGGGGTACTTATGTAATTACACTGTAACAAATATTGTTATAAATTGTAATACAGGGTTTCACTGTAATAGCAACATGTAACTAACTGGTGGTAATTGCAGTCTGTAATTACAGAGGTGTAACAATGAATGCTTGTTACCATGTTTGTTACAACTGTTCAAGTTTACAATAGCATCCCAAACATATATCCCAACTAGTGGCGACCCGTCATTCAGGGCAAACATAAATAACATTTTAATATAGTTTTTGTGAGGTGCTTGCCTGTTTTGTGTGTTATTTTGATATTAATATGTGACATATATCAGTTTGCAAACAATGTAAAAATATATATATCATTGAGTTAATAAAGCCACGTAGAAACATGGTCTCTTTTTGTGGTGGTGGGGCAAGCCAGCAGAAAATACGGAGCCTTGCGCCTCAGTGTTCTCTCACTCATGGGGACACTATGTCACCGCCAAGTCTAAGGGTAGAGCTCAAAATTTCAAGCCCCTTCGGTGCTGCCATCCAAGAAGGCTCAAGATCATTGGCCACAGATAAAATGATTTCAAATCTTGTTATATCTACAGCAGATTTGATTGGACTGATCATGTCAATATCATACTTTCAAAATCTTAGCTAGCAGTCATCATCATGAATCAAGTTGACAATCCACTGGCAAATCCATTTTAAACACTGTTTCCCATGCTTGTTCAATGAACCATAAACAATTAATGAACATTAAGACACTAACAGCTTACAGACGGTAGGCAATTAAGGTCACCATTATGAAAACTTAGGACACTAAGGAGGCCTTTCTACTGACTCTGACAAACACCAAAATAAAGATGCCTAGGGTCCCCGTTCATCTGTGTGAATGTGCCTTAGGCATGCAGCAAGGAGGTATGAGGACTGCAGATGTGGCCAGGGCAATAAATTGCAATGTCCGTACTGTGAGAAGCCTAAGACAGCGCTACAGGGAGACAGGATGGATAGCTAATCGTTCTCGCAGTGGACGACCAAGTGTAACAACACCTGCACAGCATAGGAACATCCGATTATCACACCTGCGGGACAGGTACAGGATGGCAACAACAACTGCCCGAGTTACACAAGGAATGCACAATCCCATCTGTGCTCAGACTGTCCGCAGTAGGCTGAGAGAGGCTGGACTGAGGTCTTGTAGGCCTGTTGTAAGGCAGGTCCTCACCAGACATCCTTGGCAACAACGTCACCTTTGGGCACAAACCCACCGTCGCTGGACCAGACAGGACTGGCAAAAGGTCCTCTTCAATGACGAGACACGGTTTTGTCTCACCAGGGGCGATGGTCGGATTTGCGTTTATCGTTGAAGGAATGATCGTTACACCGAGGCCTGTACTCTGGAGCGGGATCGATTTGGAGGTGGAGGGTCCGAAATGGTCTGGGGTGGTATGTCACAGCATCAGAGGACTGAGCTTGTTGTCATTGATGGCAATCTCAACTCTGTGCATTACAGTGAAGACATCCTTCTCCCTCATGTGGTACCCTTTCTGCAGGCTCATCCTGACGTGACCTTCCAGCATGACAATGCCACCAGCCATACTGCTCGTTCTGTGCATGATTTCCTGCAAGACAGGAATGCCCGTGTTCTGCCATGGCCAGCGAAGAGCCCGGATCTCAATCACATTGAGCACATCTGGGACCTGTTGGATCGGAGGGTGAGGGCTAGGGCCATTCCGCCCCAGAAATATCTGGGAACTTGCATGTGTCCTTGGTGAAAGAGTGGGGTAACATCTCACAGCAAGAACTGGCGAATCTGGTGCAGTCCATGAGGAGGAGATGCACTGCAGTACTTAATGCAGCTGGTGGCCACACCAGATACTGACTGTTACTTCCGATTTTGACCTCCCCCTTTGTCACATGTCTGTGGAACTTGTTCAGTTTATGTCTCAGTTGTTGAATCTTGTTATGTTCATACAAATATTTACACATGTTAGGTTTACTGAAAATAAACGCAGTTGACAGTGAGAGGACATTTCTGTTTTTGCTGAGTTTAGTATAGGGTAATATAAATTGTCCTAGCTAAATTCTTCTTCTCTAATGCTTACAATAAAGAAACAGATGAAGACAGAGGCAGAGTTATCTATTTACTTGTAATGTTAAAAAGGGAAGAAAAAGATCATCCCATTTTTCTAAATGAGCCATCTGGACTACTGCTCACCACTGGTAGAATGGTTATTTTGATGTTATTGAGTAGGTCTATTTATTTATTTAATCTAATTAATCTAATTATTAATCTAACAATAATTATTTTTGTAAGAAATGTAAGGTATTTTTACATGTTGCAATAAAGTTGACTAAAGGACAATCTCATCTTGTGTTTGTAGGTATTTTCACTTGCTCGTAAGTAACTTTAAAGTTATACTTAACTTTAAATAACTAAATCGTATGTTACAACTAGCGACGGCCTTGTACTTATGCAGATATTACAGACATGTACTCTATGGTGTATTAGTGTGTTTATTTTCTCACTTGGATGGCGCTTTCAGGAGCTGATGATTAGAGTGTCAGGAAGGGTAACATATTTTGTAGGTTCACAATAATTATAAGTAAGTATCCCTCAAGATTCACTTTATTTTAAATAGCTAAATCCTGTGTAAGACCTAATAAATACAATGTACGTGTGCAGATATTACATGTACTCTGGTGTACTTGTGTGTTTATTTCCTCATTTGGATGGTGCAACCATAAGCTTTAAAATTAGGGCCAGGTTGTCAGGATGGATAATGTACTATATACAGTGAGCACCATAATTCATTGGACAGTGACCCTTTTTTTGTTATTTTGGTTCTGTACTCTAGCACTTTGAGTTTGAGAGGATACAATGACAATGAGGGTGAAGTACAGACTGTCAGCTTTAATTTGAGGGTATTTTCATACATATCAGATGAACCGTATAGAACCGTATAGAAATTATAGAAGCTTTTGTACATAGTCCCCCCCATTTTCGGGCATCAAAAACATTGGACAGTTTAACATAATGTAGAATAAAGTAATCATTGTTAATATTTGGTTGCATATGCTTTGCATGCAATGACTGCTTGAAGTCTGCAATGTATCGACATCACCAGACGCTGGGTATCTTCCCCGGTGATGCTCTGCCAGGCCTGTACTGCAGCCATCTTCAGTTCCTGCTTGTTTTGGGGACTTGCCTTCAGTCTCCTCTTCAGCATGTAAAACGCATGTTCAATTGGATTCAGATCCAGTGATTGACTCGGCCAGTCAAGGATTTTCCACTTTTTGGCCATCAAAAACGCTTTCATTGCTCTAGCAGTATGTTTAGGGTCACGGTCTTGTTGCATGATGAAGTGCCGTCCAATGACTTTGGAGGAATTTGGTTTTATCTGAGCAGGTCAAATATTTCTGTAGACTTCAGAATTCATTGTTCTACTTCTGTCTGCAGTCACATCATCGATGAAGACAAGTGAGCCTGTTCCACTGGGAGCCATACAGGCCCAAGCCATAACACCCCCTCCACCATGTTTCATGGATGAGGTGGTATGCTTTGGATCATGGGCATGTCTTTTTTTTCTCAACACTTTCCTCTTTCCATCACTCTGGTACATGTTAATCTTTGTCTCATCTGTCCACAATACTTTTTTTTCTTCTCTTGGGGCTCTTTTAGGTGCTTTTAAGCAAACTGTAGTCTCACCTTTCTGTTCTTCAGGCTTATCAGTGGTTTGAATCTTGTAGTGCACCCTCTGTAGTCCTGCTGGTGTAGTATTCTAAGTATGGTAGACTTTGACACATCTACACCTGCATCCAGGAGAGTGTTTTTGATCTGTTGGGCTGTTGTCAGGGGGGTTTTCTTCACCATAGAGAGTATTCTCCGGTCATCCACTACAATGGCCTTCCTCAATCTACCCGGTCTTTTGACATAATTGAGTTCACTGGTTGTTTTTTTCTTGTTGAGACCAAACTGTTGACTTGGGCCCAGGGTTTTTGCAATGTTCCTGATTGTTTGATTTTCATTTCTGAGCCTTATGACGGCCAGCTTAATTTTAATCGACACTGCTGTCTTCCTCATGTTGTCACACCCCAACAACAACCTCCAAAGGCAATAGCAAAGTCTAGAATCAATACTATTCACCAACAGCTCTCCTGCATTCACTAACAACACAAATGAATACACCTGCCTAACGACACACATTTGTGAAGCCAATTCAACAAATACTTGTAGTACCTTAAAATGGGGGGACCATGTACAAAAGGTGCTGTCATTTCTAAACGGTTCATCCGGTACGTATGAAAATGCCCTCAAATTAAAGCTGACAGTCTGCACTTCACCCTCATTGTCACTGTATCCTTTCAAACTCAAAGTGCTAGAGTACAGAACCAAAATAACAAAAAATGGCCACTGTCCAATGAATTATGGTGCTCACTGTTAGTACACATTAATAACAAGTAGGTACCCCTCAAGATACAATTCCTTTTAACTAGCTAAATCCAGTGTAACACCTAGCAATTACTTTGTTCTTATGCATATTTTACATGTACTCTGTGGTGTACTTGTGTGTTTATCCTCCCACTTGAGGATGACACCCACTTGAGGATGACACCAGTATGTTAGACCCCAGTCAGTGAGGTTGACCTAGATCTTATCTGATTTTGTAAACTCAACCAAGTTAACCCAAATGGTGCACTTTTGGGGGCAAGTGCTCAGCCTGGTCTCATAGACTTGATGTAAATTATTAAAAGTAAATCCGGGACACCCAAATTAGTATGGTATGTTAAGTTTGGTATGGTTACATAAGACAGATGGTTACTAAACTAAAGTAGGGTGGTTGGTCAGGGCGGATGGATGTGCGTGACGCGAACGTCTAGCAACCCAAAGGTTGCGAGTTTCAATCTCATCACAGAGAACTTTAACATGATCAACTATTCAACTACTTACTACTTTTTATCTGCATTGCAACTAAATAGCATATTAGCTAACCCTTCCCCTAACCTTAACTATTTTAGCTATGCCTTACCCTAACTCTAACCCTAACTGTAACCCTAACCCCTAGCCTAGCTAACATTAGGGGGACATTACCGATAACATTAGAAAAACGTTCTCTCTCTCCCTAGAATTGTTAGCTGGGACTCTGCTTCTCTCCCAATCAAGCTGAAGCTAGTAAAGGGATGACTTAAAGCATTTTTGATTTTGGAAATAGTTGTGCTGATCTCCTATCCTTATGTCAGTCTAACAAAAATTAACAGAATTGGCAGAGCACATCACTTGAAATGAAACAATAATTATAATATATTACATTCTTAACCTGAGTAATCTTAGGACAACAGAGATTCATTCATATTCTCATAAGGCTGCGTAAAGCAATCAGAGGTTATTGCCTGCCTTGTTTCAGCAGTCAAAAGTAGTGCACTATAGGGAATAGGGTGCCATTTGGGATGCAACCAGGATGGATTTCCCTCAGATTTCAACCAGATCCCCCGGGAGCAAGGCATTTTAACAAGCAGAGGTGTCTGTGTCTGTCAGCTGCAAAAAACAGTGACTTCCAAATCAATATGATTCAAGAGGTCATTGGGCAGTGGTAATTACTGCTCCCCAGCTCCCAGTAACACAGTGTCCACATCCCAAATGGCTCCCTATTCTCTATTTAGTGCACTACTTTTGACCATGTCTCTGGTCAAAGGTAGTGCACTGTATATGGAATAGGGTGCCATTTGGGAAGCCTACACTGGTTCAGTTTTTCCGCTCGCTGTGTTAAAACCACATTTTGGCAGGGAGAGCGGAGCGGATAGGGGATGTCTCTCTTCAGTGGAAAATCTCTGACAAATCTGAAATCCATGAATAGCTGATTAGATAAGGCTGGTTGCTACTTTTTGTTCAGCCGTTAAGATCCTGATTACAACTGGATCTTTATTTGAACCGTTACTGATCAGAAGGCAGGGTTGTTTGCAGGATATAACACATGCAGTCATCCCCCTTCTCCAAAAGGGGGGACACGCTTGACCCAAAATGCTACAGACCTATATCTATCCTACTCTGCCTTTCTAAGGTCTTCGAAAGCCAAGTCAACAAACAGATTACCGACCATTTCGAATCCCACCATACCTTCTCCGATATGCAATCTGGTTTCAGAGGTGGTCATGGGTGCACCTCAGCCACGTTCAAGGTCCTAAACGATATCTTAACCGCCATCGATAAGAAACAATACTGTGTAGTCGTATTCATTGACTTGGCCAAGGCTTTCGACTCTGTCAATCACCACATCCTCATCGGCAGACTCGTCAGCCTTGGTTTCTCAAATGATTACCTCGCCTGGTTCACCAACTACTTCTCTGATAGAGATCAGTGTGTCAAATCGGAGGGTCTGTTGTCCAGGCCTCTGGCAGTCTCTATGGGGGTGCCACAGGGTTCAACTCTTGGACCTATGCTCTTCTCTGTATACATCAATGATGTCGCTCTTGCTGCTGGTGAGTCTCTGATCCACCTCTACGCAAACGACACCATTCTGTATACTTCTGGCCCTTCTTTGGACACTGTGTTAACAACCCTCCAGGCAAGCTTCAATGCCATACAACTCTCCTTCTGTGGCCTCCAATTGCTCTTAAATACAAGTAAAACTAAATGCATGCTCTTCAACCGATCGCTGCCTGCACCTGTCCGCCAGTCCAACATCACTACTCTGGACGGCTCTAACTTAGAATATGTGGACAACTACAAATACAGAGGTGTCTGGTTAGACTGTAAACTCTCCTTCCAGACTCACATCAAACATCTCCAATCCTAAATTAAATCTAGAATAGGCTTCCTATTTCGCAAAAAAAACATCCTTCACTCATGCTGCCAAACAGACCCTTGTAAAACTGACCATCCTACCAATCCTCGACTTCGTTGATGTCATTTACAAAATAGCCTCCAATACCCTACTCAATAAATTGGATGCAGTCTATCACAGTGCCATCCGTTTTGTCACCAAAGTCACATATACTACCCAACACTGTACGCTCTCGTTGGCTGGCCCTCGCTTCATACTCATCTCCAAACCCACTGGCTCCAGGTCATCTACAAGACCTGCTAGGACCCTGCTAGTCCCCCCTTATCTCAGCTCGCTGGTCACCATAGCAACACCCACCTGTAGCACGCGCTCCAGCAGGTATATCTCTCTGGTCACCCCCAAAACCAATTCTTCCTTTGGCCACCTCTCCTTCCAGTTCTCTGCTGCCAATGACTGGAACGAACAACAAAAATCTCTGAAATTGGAAACACTTATCTCCCTCACTAGCTCTAAGCACCAGCTGTCAGAGCATCTCACAGATTACTGCACCTGTACATAGCCCATCTATAATTTAGCCCAAACAACTACCTCTCCCCCTACTGTATTTATTTATTTATTTTGCTCCTTTGCACCCCATTATTTCTATCTCTACTTTGTTCATTATTCTACTGCAAATCAACCATTCCAGTGTTTTACTTGCTATATTGTATTTACTTCACCACCATGGCCCTTTTTTGCCTTTACCTCCCTTATCTCACCTCACTTGCTCACATTGTATGTATATAGACTTATTTTTCTACTGTATTATTGACTGTATGTTTGTTTTACTCCATGTGTTGTTGTATGTGTCAAACTGCTTTGCTTTATCTTGGCCAGGTCGCAATTGTAAATGAGAACTTGTTCTCAACTTGCCTACCTGGTTAAATAAAGGTGAAATATATATATTTTTTAAATATATATTATTGGTAATGTTAAATGTCATGGTTCTTTTGTATGTGTTGTTGTATGTAGATAATGGTGACGTTCATGGTTGTCCCATATGTTCAATAGCAACTTGTTGATGCTTTAGAGATGAGCTTAAAGGCATTTCTGCAAACCCTGCATTGGATTTTTGCAACATGTACTCTGCCATGACATGAGGAATCAATTTAGAGCACATGCTAGTTTTGCACACATGCATATTAATCACACAGCAATTTATGTTTTGTGCTGTATCCTTAAGTGGCTGCTCTAGTGACCAGCTGCAGTATCTCCACCTGACTATGGAACGAATGAGAGCAATACATTTCCCTCATCAGGATGGAAATGAGATGTAGAAAGGCCATTTGAATTTTCTGTAGTGCACCATTTGGCACATGAAAGCAAGTGGTGCTTTTTTATTAGATGATGCACTCAACAACATGATGGTTGTCCTTTTATCTAATATATTTTAATGGTGACTGTATTACAGCCTCAACCTAATCTATCTTCCACAGAGAATAGGGACTGGTAGATGAAGAAATGTGTTTCTGTTTCTAGAACAATTACTTAAAGTATGTGAGATCGAAAAGAGGTGTTAAGATGTAACATGCACAGACACAATCTATATACTTTAAATTCAACTTGATAAAACCCTGGGAGCTCTCCAATTGTCACTCCCTGATCTGTTTCACCTGTTCCTGTGATTGTCTCCAACCCCTCCAGGTGTCGCTTATGGGTCTCGCCTTGTGCCTTGATACCAAAATCAAATGTCCTGGTGTGCTCAACAGAGAAGTAAGAGAAATTAATATAATCTAACATGATATCATAGGAAAACGTCATACGGTCATGTTTTTGCTAAAACGTATGCCTCAACCAATTGACGCTTATGTCAATTGGCCATGCTCCCAGCAGGCTTTCTGGAGCCAATGGGAAAAGATGAGTGTCAACCATTTGAAGCTTATGTCAAAGGGTACCTAGTCAGTTGTTCAACCCAACCCCTCTGAATCAGAGAGATGCAGGGGACTGCATTAAATCATCATCCATGTCTTTGGCATCTGGGGGATAATTGCTTTGCTCAGAACAAGAAATGTTTACCTTGTCAGCTCAGGGATTTGATCCAGCAACCTTTCAGTTACTGGCCCAAAATTCTAACCACTAGACTATGCTGTCTGTACATAGTCAATGCTTTCCTTAATTGTGGGTGAGTCACAGTGGTCAGGTATTCTGCCACTGTGTGCTCTCTGTTTAGGGCCAAATAGCATTCTAGTTTGATCAATTTTTTTGTTAATTCTTTCCAATGTGTCAATTACTTATCTTTTTGTTTTCTCATGATTTGGTTGGGTCTAATTGTGTTGCTGTCCTGGCGCTCTGTGGAGTCTGTTTGTGTTTGTGAACAGAGCCCCAGGACGAGCTTTCTTAGGAAACTCTTCTCCAGATTCATCTCTCTGTAGGTTATGGAAGGTTTGGGAATCACTTCCTTGTAGAATTGCACAGCTCTTTTCTGTATTTTGATAATTAGCAGGTATCGGCCTAATTTTGCTCTGCATGCATTATTTGGTGTTTTATGTTGTACATGACAAATATTTCTGCAGAATTCTACATGCAGAGTCTCAATTTGATGTTTGTCCCATTTTGTCAATTCTTGGTTGGTGAGCGGACCCCAGACCTCACAACCATAAAGGTCAATGGGTTCTAAAACTGATTCAAGTATTTTTAGCCAGATCCTAATTGGCATGTCAAATGTTATGTTCCTTTTAATGGCATAGAAGGCCCTTCTTGCCTTGTCTCTCAGATCGTTCACAGCTTTGTGGAAGTTACATCTGGTGCTGATGTTTAGGCTGAGGTATGTATAGTTTTTTATGTGTTCTAGGGCAACGGTGTCTATATGAAATTTGTATTTGTGGTCCTGGCAGCTGGACCTTTTTTTGGAACACCATTATTTTTGTCTTACTGAGATTTACTGTCAGGGCCCAGGTCTGACAGAATCTGTGCAGAAGATCTAGTTGCTGCTTAATTTACCTTAGCTGAATAAAATACAAAGGATATTTTTCCCATTCCAGAGCGAGTGCGCATATGAAGTGGCTATGTTGAGCATAAAAGTTATAATTTGAAACAGGTCCTATACGCTAGATTTAGAGTTATTTGGCAACTTTAGTCATGAATGATACGAACCTCAGAATGTTTTAAAAACAATTATAGATTGACATGGCAGCTTCGCTTCTAGTCCTTAGGAAACTGTGCAGTATTTTGTTTTTTTAATGTATTATTCCTTACATTGTTAGCCCAGAAAACCTAAAGTGTTTTTACATACAGCCGGTAAGAACTATTGGATATCAGAGAGACGTCAACTTACCAGCACAACCAGCAGGAACGACCAGGAATATGACTTTCCCAAAGCGGATCCTTTGTTTGCACCTCCCAGGGTGTTTGACCTGACTCCAGAGGCCAACCCAAAACAAAGCTGCCGGAGGAGAGCGTGCCAGAGCGGTCTTCTAGTGAGGCTCCGGATGCGCACACACCACCAACCGCTTCAGAGTATGTTACTCACTAATAACATCGGCAAACCATGTGTACGTGACCAATAAAAATGCATTTTATTTTATTTTATTTGAAATCGAAACATATATGGGCTGCATGATGCAACTACGGTTTATGGGCTGCTGATGGTTTAAGACGCTCTAAAACAAAAGCTTGCGATTTGTTCCTTTCCTCAGGCTGCACATGCTGTTCTCTCATCAAGTCATCATATTTGTACCCATCAGACTATTCTCAATTCAACCTTGTCTTTACTTATATGTAGAATGGCCTATTATCAAATGGGTAGGAACAGGGGCAAGGGAAAAAAGTGTTTGGGAAACCAAGTGAAATCTGTTCGGGAACATGGATTGTAACATGTTTTAACAACAAAACATATTTAATTAAACTTTTGACAGCCCCTCTCTCTGCACCCTCGAGGAAGGAATGAAGGAGAGAGGTGAGGAGATGGAAACGCACAGTGGTGAGATATTCTGTAGCTGAACGTAATGTGTCAGCTTATTCATTATGATAAAAAAAAGCCCTATTACTAGGCTATTCAAAATCAAATACAAATGCACTATAATTGAAGCCGCCCTGCACAATCAATGAACCAACATCATCACCTAGATCTATAGTTCTCTCCCAGACTCATGGATAGAACGTTTGGAGCGTAGCATAAGGTAACTAGTCCATCCAGTATGCATAATAATACAGTCCACACTCTAAAGTGATTACAAGAATTTGCTTAATTTTGGAGTGTAGGCCAGACTATTATATACCAAAAGCATCTTAAATCAGTTTTTTAAAACGTTTTTTTTTTTTGCAATGAGTAATATGCGGTAGGCTATGTATTGTATAACGGCACAATCATTATTTCAATTCAGTTTTTTGGGGGGGGCTTGGGCTCACATATAGGCCTATGCATAAGCTCTAATATGCCAATGGATGTTTTTAATGAATCCTCACCTTAGGAAGCGCTGTCCATTTAGTTGTGTTAGGTTTTGAAACAACATCCACAATGACCATGTTTCCTCTCATTTTCAACCTGTTGTTAAATGTATTTCTTCAAATTGATACATTATGATCAAGTTTTAAAAGCATGATACTGTTTTGATGATAAGTGTTTGATGTGACTTTTGATTGGATTTGCATTGATGTCAGAGTGGTAAGAGGGACAATAGAGCCCCGAGCAGCAGACCGTTAGCAACCGTATGTTTGTTAGCGAGCACTACCAAGCATGTCCAGAGTGCATAAAAGGAGATTACCAAGGAATTTTACTGTGGTCATGACTCATGACTGCCAGTGTGGCGGTAATATGGTCACAGCAACAGCCCTACATACAAAAACATGTATAAACTGTATTTATAATTACTTTATATGACAATTTTTTTAGGTTGACAATAATTCTATTACACAATTTCTGATATATCACATCGTTATTTTGCTACATAAGTAAAATCCGGATTATGACTCTACTGCCATTCATTCCAATCAGACCAGTGTTTCCCAAACTCGATCCTGGGTATCCTAAGGGATGCACGTTTTGGTTTTTGCCCTAGCACTACACAGTTGATTCAAATAACCAACTCATCATCAAGCTTTGATTATTTGAATCAGCTGTGTAGTGCTAGGGCAAAAACCAAAATGAGCACCCCTTGGGGAATCCAGGACTGAGTTTGGGAAACCATCAATTAGACTGTTTTGGATTTCTCCCTGACCAATATGGCTGCCATTTTCACTCAATTTTGGAACTTTGAGGGTTTATGACATAGACCTTCTGGTAATTGAGTGAGATCTCTATGGAAAGGCAGGCAGGCAGGCAGGCAGGCAGGCAGGCAGGCAGGCAGGCAGGCAGGACAGACAGACAGACAGACAGACAGACAGACAGACAGACAGACAGACAGACAGACAGACAGACAGACAGACAGACAGACAGACAGACAGACAGACAGACAGACAGACAGACAGACAGACAGACAGACAGACAGACAGACAGACATAGAGAGAGACGCAAACAGACAGATGCAGACAGGTAGGCAGACAGGCAGACAGACAGTCAGATGCAGGCAGACCAAAATAATGTGACCAATGCCCTCTTCAGAATGAATTCGAACAAGCTTCTAGAACTGCAATATAATTTTGTCCAATGGAGGTCAAAAATACTTTTGGGGCAATTGACTTAAAATTGTATTAATTCGCCCCACCCCCATTACATTGCAGAAAGGTTAGGCCTGACTTGAAGCCTAACCTACAGTTAATGTTGGTTTGAGTGACATCGGCAGAACGGTTGAGGCTAGAAACAAAATTCAGGTATGGGATTGTTCAACAGACACAAGCCTACACCTGACCATGTGAAATGAACTCTTCACAGTGAAAACTTGGTCCCACAGAGAACAAGGCCTTTCTTCCATAGAAAAGCATTACCTACAGCCCTCACACAAACATGATGCACGCGTGGGACTGCAATTGAGCTAACTAACCATCCTTTGTCACAGCCCAGCATGACCTTATAGGGATGCCCTGTGTTGAGGTTCAGCTTACTGTGGCAACAGGAAATTCATCCTCAACATGGTGATTAATTCTCTCCCTGCAATTACACAAAAACACTGTCTTCCATCCTTTGTAGAATGGGCAATTCTTAATGTAAAGACTTGAAACTCAGGGCATTGTTAAAGAGTGTCCCAGGAGGCCATGATACATATTTGTGACCAGGGCACCGTGATGATCCTGCATTTGAAATTTGAACTCAATCGGCTCAAAAGCCTTTTTGACCTCCATTTGACACAATGGTCTTGCAGTTCTAGAAGCTAAGAGCCTTATTAGAATGAATTCTGATGAGGATGTCTGGTTTATTTCATTCCATTAACGAGTTGTCTACCTGTCTGTCTGCCTGTCTGTATCTGTCTGTATGTATGTCTGTCTGTCTGCCAGCCTGTCTGTCTGAGGTTTTTACCAATTTACCCATTGCAGCTGTATCACAAACTTTTTTTGCTTTGAATGCAATGTATTTACTTTAATGCCCTTAATGCATATTTATGCATCAATACCTTGTCTGTAGAGGTGGGACAGAGGAGTAAGAGAGAGATGAGAAGAGGGGGAGGAGGGAAAGAAGAAGGAAATGTAAGGGAGAGGAGTGGGAGAAGGGGGAAAGTGAGAGGGTTAAGGAGGGAGGGGAAGAGAGAGATACACGGTACCAGTCAAAAGTTTGGACACACCTACTCATTCAAGGAGTTTTCTTTATTTGACTATTTTCTACATTGTAGAATAATAGTGAAGACATCATAACTATAAAATAACATGTGTAGTGTTATTTTATCATGTAGTAACCAAAAAAGTGGAATACAAATCAAAATATATGTAATATTTGAGATTATTGAAAGTAGTCACCCTTTGCCTTGATGACAGCTTTGCGAACTCTTGGCATTCTCTCAACCAGTTTCATGAGGTAGTCGCCTGGAATACATTTCAATTAACAGGTGTTCCTTGTTAAATGTTAATTTGTAGAATTTCTTTCCTTCTTAATGCGTTTGAGTCAATCAGTCGTGTTGTGACAAGGTAGGGGGGGGTATACAGAAGATAGCCCTATTTGTGAAAAGACCAAGTCCATATTATGGTAAGAACAGCTCAAATAAGCAAAGAGAAATGACAGTCCATCATTACTTGAAGATATGAATATCAGTCAATTCGGAAAATTTCAAGAACTTTGAAAGTTTCTTCAAGTGCAGTCGCAAAAACAATCAAGCACTATGATGAAACTATCTAACATGAGGACCGCCACAGGAAAGGAAGACCCAGAGTTACCTCTGCTGCAGAGGATAAGTTCATTAGACTTAACTGCACCTCAGAAATTGCAGCCCAAATTAATGCTTCACAGAGTTCAAGTAACAGACACATCTCAACATTAGCTGTTTAGAGGAGACTGCGTGAATCAGACCTTAATGGCTGAATTGCTGCAAAGAAACCACTACTTAAGGACACCAATAATAAGAAGAGACTTGCTTCGGCCAAGAAACACAAGCAATGAACATTAGACCGGTGGAAATCTGTACTTTAGTCTGATAAGTCCAAACTGGAGATTTTTGTTTCCAACCGTGGGTCTTTGTGAGACGCAGAATAGGTGAACAGATGATCTCCGCATGTGTGGTTCCCACAATGTAGCATGGAGTAGAAGGTGAGATGGTGTGTATGCTTTGCTGGTGACACTGTCTGTGATTTATTTAGAATTCAAGGCACACTTAACCAGCATGGCTACCAAAACATTCTGCAGCGATACACCATCCCATCTGGTTTGCGCTTAGTGGCACTAGCATTTGTTTTCAACAGGACAATGACCCAACACACCTCCAGGCTGTGTAAGGGCTATTTTACCAAGAAGGCGAGTGATGGAGTGCTGCATCAGATGACCTTGCCTCCACAATCACCCGACCTCAAGTCAATTGAAATGGATTGGAATGAGTTGGACCGCAGAATGAAGAAAAACATTCAACAAGTGCTCAGCATATGTGGGAATACTTTCAAGACTGTTGGAAAAGCATTCCAGGAGAAGCTGGATTGAGAGAATGCTAAGAGTGTGAAAAGCTGCCATCAAGGCAAAGGGTGGTTACTTTGAAGAATTTAAAATATATATTTTTTGGTTACTATATGATTCCATATGTGTAATTTCATGGTTGTGATGTCTTCACTATTATTCTACAATGTAGAAAATAATAAAAAAATAAAGAAAAACCCTGGAATGAGTAGGCGTGTCCAAACTTTTGACTGGTACTGTATATAAACTCAGCAAAAAAAGAAACGTCCTCTCACTGTCAACTGCGTTTATTTTCAGCAAACTTAACGTGCAAATATTCTCTCTCAATTCAGTTCAAGGGACTTTTTTGGCATGGGAATCATATGTTAACATTGCCAAAGCAAGTGAAGTAGATAATATACAAAAGTGAAATAAACAATAAAAATGAACATTACACTCACAGAAGTTCCAAAAGAATAAAGACATTACAAATGCAATATCAAATGCAATATCAAATCAAATCAAATTTGATTTTTCACATACACATGGTTAGCAGATGTTAATGCGAGTGTAGCGAAATGCTTTCGCTTCTAGTTCTGACAATGCAGTAATAACCAACGAGTAATCTAACCTAGCAATTTCACAACAACTACCTTATACACACAAGTGTAAAGGGATGAAGTATATGTATAAGAATACATAAAGATATATGAATGAGTGATGGTGCAGAACGGCATAGGCAAGATGCAGTAGATGGTATCGAGTACAGTATATACATATGAGATGAGTAATGTAGGGTATGTAAACATATAAAAATGGCATTGTTTAAAGTGGCTAGTGATACATGTATTGCATAAAGATGGCAAGATGCAGTAGATGGTATAGAGTACAGTATATACTGTACATATGAGATGAGCAATGTAGGGTGTGTAAACATTATATTAAGTGGCTAGTTATACATTTTCCAATATTAAAGTGGCTGGAGTTGAGTCAGTATGTTGGCAGCAGCCACTCAATGTTAGTGGTGGCTGTTTAACAGTCCTTGAGATAGAAGCTGTTTTTCAGTCTCTCGGTCCCTGCTTTAATGCACCTGTACTGACCTCGCCTTCTGGATGATAGCGGGGTAAACAGGCAGTGGCTCGGGTGGTTGTTGTCCTTGATGATCTTTATGGCCTTCCTGTGACAACGGGTGGTGTCCTGGAGGGCAGGTAGTTTGCCCCCGGTGATGCGTTGTGCAGACCTCACTACCCTCTGGAGAGCCTTACGGTTGTGGGCGGAGCAGTTGCCTACCAGGCTGTGATACAGCCCGACAGGATGCTCTCGATTGTGCATCTGTAAAGGTTTGTGAGTGCTTTTGGTCACATGCCGAATTTCTTCAGCCTCCTGAGGTTGAAGAGGCGCTGCTGCGCCTTCTTCACCATGCTGTCTGTGTGGGTGGGCCAATTCAGTTTGTCCGTGATGTGTACGCCGAGGAACTTAAAACTTACTACCCTCTCCACTACTGTCCCATCGATGTGGATATGGGGATGCTCCCTCTGTCTTTTCCTGAAGTCCACGATCATCTCCTTTGTTTTGTTGATGTTGAGTGTGAGGTTATTGTCCTGACACCACACTCCGAGAGCCCTCACCTCCTCCCTATAGGCCGTCTCGTCGTTGTTGGTAATCAAGCCTACTACTGTAGTGTCGTCTGCAAACTTGATGATTGAGTTGGAGGCGTGCATGGCCACGCAGTCGTGGGTGAACAGGGAGTACAGGAGAGGGCTCAGAACGCACCCTTGTGGGGCCCCAGTGTTGAGGATCAGCGGGTTGGAGATGTTGTTACCTACCTTCACCACCTGGGGGCGGCCCGTCAGGAAGTCCAGTACCCAGTTGCACAGGGCGAGCTTAATGACGAGTTTGGAGGGTACTATGGTGTTAAATGCTGAGCTGTAGTCGATGAACAGCATTCTCACATAGGTTTTCCTGTTGTCCAGATGGGTTAGGGCAGTGTGCAGTGTGGTTGTGATTGCGTCGTCTGTGGACCTATTGGGGCGGTAAACCATTTGGAGTGGGTCTAGGCTGTCAGGTAGGGTGGAGGTGATATGGTCCTTGACAAGTCTCTCGAAGCACTTCATGATGACGGAAGTGAGTGCTACGGGGCAGTAGTCGTTTGGCTCAGTTACCTTAGCTTTCTTGGGAACAGGAACAATGGTGGCCCTCTTGAAGCATGTGGGAACAGCAGACTTGGATGCATGCTCTGAGGATGCGGCTGTGGGTGCCATCTGAGCCTGCAGCCTTGCGAGGGTTAACACGTTTAAATGTTTTACTCATGTCGGCTGCAGTGAAGGAGAGTCTGCAGGTTTTGGTAGCGGGCCGTGTCAGTGGCATTGTACTGTCCTCAAAGCGAGCAAAGAAGTTGTTTAGTCTGTCAGGGAGCAAGACATCCTGATCCGCGAAGGAGCTGGTTTTCTTTTTGTAATCCGTGATTGACTGTAGACCTTGCCACATACCTCTTGTGTCTGAGCCGTTGAATTGCAACTCTACTTTGTCTCTACACTGACGCTTAGCTTGTTTGATTGCCTTGCGGAGGGAATAGCTACACTGTTTGTATTCGGTCATGTTTCCGGTCACCTTGCCCTGGTTAAAAGCAGTGGTTCGCACTTTCAGTTTCGCACGAATGCTGCCATCAATCCACGGTTTCTGGTTTGGGAATGTTTTAATAGTTTCTGTGGGTACGACATCACCGATGCTCTTGCTAATAAACTCGCTTACCGAATCAGCGTATTCATCAATGTTGTTGATTGACGCAATGCGGAACATATCCCAATCCATGTGATCGAAGCAATCATGAAACGTGGAATCAGATTGGTCGGACCAGCGTTGACCAGACCTGAGTGCGGGAGTTTCCTGTTTTAGTCTCTGTCTATAGGCATATTATGTATATATACAGTGTTGTAACTATGTACAAATGGTTAATTAATGTACAAAAGGGAAAATAAAATAAAAATAAATATAGGTTGTATTTACAATCGTGTTTGTTTTTCACTGGTTGCCCTTTTCTTGTGGCAACAGGTCACAAATATTGCTGCTGTGATGGCACACACCGAGTAGATATGGGAGTTTATCAAAATCGGGTTTGTTTTTGATTTTTTTGTGGATCTGTGTAATATGAGGGAAATATGTGTATCTAATACTGTATGGTCGTACATTTGGCAGGAGGTTAGGAAGTGCAGCTCAGTTTCCACCTCATTTTATGGGCAGTGTGGACATAGCCTGTTTTCTCTTGAGATCCAGGTCTGCCTATGGCGGCCTTTCTCAATAGCAAGACTATGCTCACTGAGTCTGTACATAGTCCTCTCTCTCCCCTCTCTCTCTCTCTCGCCACCCTGAAACACCACCATACACCATACTCTGTTTCTTCCTCATAAGTTATGCAACTAAGATATTGCATCTCAGCAGCATACAGTATCACAACAAGTCTGGCCTTTCAGATAATATTCCGATTAAGGGTCATCATGAATGTTTTATGCAATTATCTCCTTGCAGGAGACCAGACCACGTGGTATGAGTCCGATGATTTAGCCAGGCAAGTGCTGTACCGTAACAGCCAAGCAATCGTCCAAGTTGAAATACCAAATGAGACCATTGTGAACATGATGCAGTACTAATGACGAGACGAGACGGAATAATAACACTGAAGGAAATGTCACCTCGAGGAGAAGAAAAGGATTGCTTCCCAAATGGCCGCCTGTCCTATATAGTGCACTATTTTTGACCAGGGTCCATGGTGCACAACTGTATACAGAGAATAGGGGGCCATTTGGGACGCACGGCCTTGAGAGTAGTAGGGGAACTCAGATGATCATGTTGGGAGTGGTGGAGAGTTTTTGTAAATCCATGTTTAAAACTTTGGTTTGATAATGTCCTTGAGAGGGTGTGTGCCAATAAATAGGCTTCCATAGCAGGCACACCAATAAATAGGCTTCCATAGCAGGCACATAACATGCAGCCAGGTTTCTATCTGTCAAACACATCCCCTGAAGCGCCTTTTGACCTGTTATGTCATTGGTCAGACATTATCATGAGTGACTTGTTCAGCATTCAGCAGCCTAGCCTATATGGTGAGTAAGACTTATACTGCCTATATGGTGAGTAAGAATGACAATCCCTATATGGTGAGTAAGAATGACAATCCCTATATGGTGAGTAAAAATGACAATCCCTATATTGTGAGTAAGAATGACCCTGTATCTATAACTTCCTGTTTTGTGGAACTCATCTACAGTCTCTGGCAAATGCCTTAGCTGATTAGGTTCTGGGCGTCCCAACATTGCATCTATCTACTATCTTCAATCATTCTTACCTGTAGCAGATAGACAATACATGGAACAAAGTGATAAAAAGTACTGGGAATGTAAATAAGTCACAAAGAAACACATATTACAGCAAACGCACCATATACAGAGAATCATAATTTACAAAATAGATAGGAGAAAGTCAACACATTTGAGCAGAGAAAATTTAAAAATTCCAATTGCAGATCTCTTTTTCACAATTATCCCTCAAATTGAAGTTTTATGTTATGAAAAATAAATCAACACGATTTCCATCATGATTAAGAGAGACCTCTTCACCTGTTGGGAATTACAGTAGCTGCCACCAGTGGTGCTGCTGATGTTTGGGGGGGACCTAAGCAACATCCAATTTGTTTGCCTAATGTGCTTAAAGTGTAGTTTATCCAGGCCTAAGCATTAAATGAGTCAGCTGGATGCTTGATATAGGACTGTGCCTGGCTGGCCCACTGATTGATCTCAAATGTGAATAATGGAATTGTCTGCCTACAAATAAAGTGCCTCTTCAGTCGCTCTCATTCATTATCCCACAGCGTTGTTGGTCTGATCTATGAGGCTATCTGCGCGTCGCTGGAGCACATCTGAAAGTTGTTAGGTGTTCTAAATCACTTTATGTTTACTACAAAACCAGTGAAAAATGACCATACGATTACAGGAGAATCAACGGAACCTGCCCCCTTGGCAGTTCTAAAAGGAACACTCGCTCCCTACAACATTCTGTAGGAAGGTGGAATGTGCTTGGGGTGAGAAAACACATTGAAACATCACTATAACATCTGACCTCTATATAAGGATAGTGCATCATTAAGCTTCAAGAAACTATCCCACAGCTTTGGAACTATGAACATATGCACTGGCATATGCCGGAAGGGATTTGTACATTCTAAATGAGCAAAATCACATTACATTTATTATTTTTGGAATTGCCTCGACTTCCATCTGTTGTACCCACCATCTGTAAATACATAATGTGGGGAATTTGAATAGCTTTTACATAACACTGTCTGGGACTTGGGGCGCTAGTGTTATCAGTTATTGGATATGTGTCATAGTGCTGAGGGATTTTGACTGTTGTATTAGTGAATTCCACTCTGTATTTGAGCTTGTTATAGCCATTTGCGTTGTACAACACCATCCCGCAAAGGCTATATCCATATCAATGAATGAGACAAAACAAAATATTGATTAAGTCTTTGCTATAACCTGTCCTGAGTGAAATAGCCAAAAGGTCCCCAATGGTCAAGAAGACTATCTATAGCCTATTCTTATTACCAGATCAGTTTTCCACATCAGCTACTGCATTACTTCTTCAACTATTTTGTTTAAAAAAGTATTTAGAACCTGTATTTAGAGGCCTATTTTTAATGGGAGTCCTATAATAAAAAGTTCCAAAACACAAATAGAGTTCTGAAATTATTCCACAAGACACCAGTACCCAAAATGATAGCCTACAAGTTGAAGGACAATTTTTTTTTGCAGATAGGCCTAAATTAAACATTGAATTATTAAAGTGATAGGCTAAAGAACTTAGGAGAATTTAGATCATTTTCAATACACACATCGATTTCAATAAACAAATGTTTTTCTTTGATTTAGTTCATATTGCAACATAGGCAAATGACTGACTGGATGACATACTGACTGTCCGAACTGAATAAAGGATGAATTAAATGTTAAAATATGTTGGAATGACTAGTTGCATGCACCATGCATGCCCTGCAATTTATTTGGCTAGTAGGCAAATAGGCCTACATTAGGGCTGCATGCCTCCAGAAGAGCATCGTCTGAGGCTAAGGGGTACTTTTCCGGATGCGCATGGTGCTGTAGTGCTGCATAGAGGTCACAAGCTCTTCAACTGGGCAGCAGTGTCGCGGTGGACGGAATAGCCTATACAGAGACTACCTAAGACCACTGCAACAGACTTATTGTAAAGTGTGGGGATAAGCTTATGCCAGATTTAGCTGACGTTTAACCTCTCCCTTGTTTATTTCAAAGTCCATATGTTCATGACCCGATTCATATAAATCATGTCAAATATTCTTACAGAATATTCTTTGGTAATGAAATAAATATCAAAATATTCTATTAAAAAAATATTTGGACTGGCAAAAACTCCAGTGGTCATACATAATTCATAGATTCACCAAACATCTATTATTATTCTATCCTTCATTATTCCTGGTTATGATGGCAGACAGAGTCCAGAGAATGGGATGGTGCAATATTGAATTAGTCATATTTTGATAAGGCGCATAGTAAAAAGAGCCGTTAAAAATGTATAAGTCATTTGAGGGATAAAGACAGTTTGTGAAATAGCTCTACCAACCAATTGATAGTTATAGTAGTTGGTAATTATCAGTCTTAAAGTATGCCTGATCTACTATGAAGAACTACTAAAATAGGGATTTTGTCAGACACGTCGGCAGCTTCTAGCCTAGCGAAATAGGGAGACTTGTTGGGGAGCAGAAAGATAACATTAGTTAGTTGTCTGGCTGGCTGGCTGCTACTGCCTGAGCAGAGATGAGATAATGGTTGCGTTCCCCTGCTCAGATGTTGCATGCATCAACCAATGGTTGCAGGGCAGATTTCTGTAACATATGATGTGGTTAGCTGATACGTAAAATACGTATCCAGGCTTTGTAAGATCTGGCAGAAGAGCCCAGGATGACTTAGAAATGAAATAGATCATTAAAATAAAGTAATATACAGTGGCAAGAAAAAGTTTGTGAACCCTTTGGAATTACCTGGATTTCTGCATGAATTGGTCATCACATTTGATCTGATCTTCATCTAGGTCACAACAATAGATGAACACAGTGTGCTTAAACTAAGAACACACAAATTATTATATTTGTCTTGTCTATATTGAATACATCATGTAAACATTCACAGTGTAGGTTGGAAAAAGTATGTGAACCACTAGGCTAAAGACTTTTCCAAAAGCTAATTGGAGTCAGGAGTCAGCTAACCTGGAGTCCAATCAATGAGACGAGATTGGAGATGTTGGTTAGAGCTGCCCTGCCCTATAAAAAACACTCACAAAATTTTAGTTTGCTATTCACAAGAAGCGTTGCCTGATGTGAACCATGCCTCAAACAAAAGAGATCTCAGAAGACCTAAGATTAAGAATTTTTGACTTGCATAATGCTGAAAGGGGTTACAAAAGTATCTCTTAAAGCCTTGATGTTCATCAGTCCATGGTAAGACAAATTGTCTATAAATGGAGAAATTTCAGAACTGTTACTACTCTCCCTAGGAGTGGCCATCCTGCAAAGATGACTGCAATAGCACAGTGCAGAATGCTCAATGAGGTTAAGAAGAATCCTAGAGTGTCAGCTAAAGGCTTACTGAAATCCCTGGAACATGGTAACATCTGTTGACGAGACTACGATATGTAAAACACTAAACAAGAATGGTGTTCATGGGAGGACACCACGGAAGAAGCCACTGCTGTCCAAAAAAAACATTGCTGCACATCTGAAGTTAGCAAAAGAGCGCCTGGATGTTCTACAGTGCTTCTGGCAAAATATTCTGAATACAGATGAAACTACAGTTGAGTTGTTTGGAAGGAACACCAACACTATGTGTGGAGAAAAAAAGATACAGCACACCAACATCAAAACCTGATGATCAGATCAAATTTGATGACCAATTTATGCAGAAATGCAGGTAATTCCAAAAGGTTCACATACTTTTTCTTGCCACTGTACAGTACACAACTGAAACGCTTTATTAAAGGTCCAGTGAAGTTGTGATTTTCTATGATTTATATATATTTCCACACTATGAGGTTGGAATAATGCTGTGAAATTGTGAAAAGTATGATCATTCCATTTTAGTGAAGAAAAAAAAAACTTTAAAACTTTAGTTTGAAAGGACTGCCTGAAATTTCAGCCTGTTTTGGTGGGATGGAGTTTAGGCCTGCCTGGTTACATCACCAGGCAGTAAATGAATTAATAGATAAACAAGAAAGACTTCCTAACCTCCCTGGCAATAACAGTTAGTTTTCCGTTTTCCCCTCCACACTTCCAGCCAGTCCTAGCAACATTCTTTCTTGAGAAATTGCTCTTTGCTAAGAAGCTGTTTGTTTGTTTTTGATTATTTTAATTGAAAGCAATCACAGTAAGGTACTTAATTTTTATGTTTTAATACTGTAATAAAAATGGCTGTGATGGACCTTTAAAGGAAAGCAATGTGAATAAATGTTTGTTAATTAGTTCTAAGCAGTAATGGGCAGTCATTTCCTTCATGAGGCTCTTATTAATTGTTTTATTCTATGTTGTTGAATACAACAAAATGTTTTCTGTGTTTTGGCAATTGAATATCCTTAATATTTGGTTTTGGAATTTCAATTACAAAGCTCTAAAATAATTTCAAGATCATATTTCATAAGGCATTGTCATGTTTATAGCTCAGCACTAATTGTCTAGTGGCACACCACAAAGGCAAACTGTATAGGATATTGTCTTGTGTGAACATTTCAAATAAATCCTGTGATAAAAGCAACCTATTCTATTCACAGATATGTGGTCGCTATCGGAATAGTGAACTCACACATTTTGAAATCATCTGCTTATACTGTACTGTTACTCTGGGCTGCTGGAGAGTTATAGAAAGCAGTTGTCAATAAGCAGACATGTCACATTTTCTAATGATAGTGAGACCATGTTGCAATAAGAGTCCATGGTGAATTAATCAGCAGTCACCTAACATGAGGAACTAGGCAGACTTCTGACCCAGTTTCTCTGGTACAGTCGTACTGTATCCAAGATGTCATCATCGTGTCATAGCCACAACATTCTAAGAACAGAATGTTTCAGCTTGGTTAAGCTCAGATTCAAACATGAAGGCTATGATGAGAGTAAAGGATGCCAATAATGGTGAACACATTGCTTCACATCCCACCCATATGATAATCCGTTTACCGGTCTAGCAAAAACATCTGTTGCACAAGATGATGAATGCATGATTCGGTGGCTAAGTATAGCAAAGACACCTCAAGTATTCATTAGTAGATTTGCTAAATCTCAAAAATGTATTCAAGTTCATTCAGTGTTCTTCTCCTTGATGCCAAAGTGCCCACTGTCTTGCATCAGTAAAGGGGCTGAAGCAGGCTGGGGCAATATGGCTCACACACCAAAACACTTGTCATCTCCATATCCCATTAGATTCACTTTTGTGGAGGAGGAGGAGGATGAGGATGAGGAGGAGTGTTCGTTCCTAGCCTGTAGTGATTGGGGATTAGATGATTTGCTAATACCCTGTAAATTGCACTTGTAGTTCCACCCCTGTTCCACCCCACCCCTGACTTTGCTGTTAGGTCTTCATGTAGAACATTGTCCATAGAAAAAGACACTTAAATCCTTGTGTAAAGCTTTGGGTGTATGTGAAGCGTTCTCTGCAGAATTCAACAATGTGGTGTTCTTTCTGACCCATTACTATCCCTCTGTCAGACTACAGATCAGATTCCATATCATCTGCTTTCTAAAATAATGGCCTGCAAAATGTCACTGTGAAATTACATCATGACTGGTTTTGTGTGCATACTGTAAGGAAGTTATGATACAGACCAGGTTCAGCTGAATGCCTACTGCATTATTGAACAGGCTGCATTTCTCTGGAATGGTTGCCTAGGGGGAGATAGACAGGTATTATTTGGGTATAAATATTTTCAGAGATCAAGGTTTTTCTTTCTCCAGGTGCAATTTGTTGATTCAAACTGGTGGCATTTCAGAACGATACTACTGCATCATGTTATTCCCAGAAGAAATGCAACTGAAACTCTGTGTGTGTGTGTGTGTGTGTGTGTGTGTGTGTGTGTGTGTGTGTGTGTGTGTGTGTGTGTGTGTGTGTGTGTGTGTGTGTGCATATGTGTGTGTGTGTGTGTGTGTGTGTGTGTGTGTGTGCATATGCATGTGCATATGTGTGTGCGTGCGCATGTGTGTGCGTGTGTGTGGACGTGCTTGTATATGTGTGTGTGTGTGTTGACATGCTTGTATATGTGTGTGTGTGTGTGAAATCCCTCAGAAAAATATGTCTAAATTATAGCAAGGGTTTACTGGCGTAGCATACAAATCAAAACAAATCTGCTCCCCCTGGCTTCACGCTGTCGACTATGGTTTCAACTGCCAAAAAACATATCAAATAATCAATATTGAATTCATGTGAGTTCCACTGAAAGATTTTACAAGAGGAAGGCTCGGCCACAAAGTACAGCTAGATATTACTATTGGCATTAAACATATAATAATTTATTTCCCCTGAAAAATTAAATGCTTTATACACTGAGTGTACAAAACATTAAGAACACCTTCCTAATATTGAGTTGCACCTGCTTTTTCCCTCAGAACAGCCTCAACTCGTCAGGGCATGGACTCTGTAAGGTGTCGAAAGTGCTCCATAGGGATGCTGGCCCATGTTGACGCCAATGCATCCCACTGTTGTGTCAAGTTGGCTGGTTGTCCTTAGGGTGATGGACCATTCTTGACACACATGGGAAACTATTCAGTGTAAAAAAAACAGCAGCAGTGCAGTTCTTGACACTCTCAAACCAGTGCAACTGGCACCTACTACCATACCCCATTCAAAAGCACTTAAATCTTTTGTCTTGCCCATTCACCCTTTGAATGACACACACACAATCCATGTCTCAACTGTCTCAAGGTTTAAAAATCTTAATTTAAACTGTCTCCTCCCTTTATTTACACTGGTTGATGTGGATTTAACAAGTGACATCAATAAGGGATCAGAGTTTTCACCTGTAAATAAGCATTTCACTGTAAGGTCTACACCTGCTGTATTTGATTTGATTTGATTCACCTGGTCAATCTATGTCATGGAAAGAGCAAGTGTTCTTAATGTTTTGTGCACTTAGTCTCTCAGTCTACAGTAGTTTATTCCGATTTAATTTAAGTGATAATGTATTTGCACGGTTTGCCAGCCCACAATTTAGTCTCGACACCCGTGCCATCTATCCTCTTTAACATCGGCTTCTAGGGCATTATCCCTTTTATACAACGGGTTACCAACCTATTTAAAAAATGATATACATATTTTAATAACATTTTCATTTTGATGAATTTATCCATACTATTTCATCCTTTCACAAGATATAGTCCTGATACAAATCTAGTGTTGCTACCCAAACCGGCCGGTCATTCGTTCTATTGGTTCTTCGGTTGTCAGAGATGCGACCCAGTCGTTCAGTCTTTTTGTTCTGTATTTATGTACGCGACCCAGTCGTTCATTCTAAATTTTCCATTGCCATACTGGCTGGCAACTTCCCCATCCCTTGCTTGCTAGCTAGCCAACTACGGATAACTTACAACTCACGTCAAACAGTGCAGCCAGAATAACAACAGCAGCTGCATTTGTTTAAGATGTTTTCTAGTGACATTTATTTGGATACATTCATAACAATGAGCTAATGAGGCATAGAGAATGTGCTCTCTCCTCAGGACACTGTTGTTCAGAGAAGCTAGCCAACAACAGCAGCTAACACAATAACTTCAAATTGAAGCTGGAAAGACTGCAAACTAGCTGTACTTCATTTCAATTGACCTTTTTCAATTGACATTTCTTTGTATATATCTATAAACATGATGCCAGCTGATTCATGATTTCGACTGGCTGAGAAACGCTACCTGCCTGTCTGTCTCATCCCGACTCCCGACACGTTCATTACTATGGGACAGCTGGAGATGAATATTGAAACAATGTTAAAACTTCTTTGGGTACGGGGGGCAGTATTGAGTAGCTTGGATGAATAAGGTGCCCAGAGTAAACTGCCTGCTACTCAGGCCCAGACGCTAAGATATGCATATTATTAGTCGATTTGGATAGAAAACATACTGAAGTTTCTAAAACAGTTTGAATGATGTCTGTGAGTATAACAGAACTCAAATGGCAGAAAAAAACCTGAGAAAAATCCAACCAGGAAATGGTAAATCTGAGGTTTGTAGTTTTTCAAGTGATTGCCTATCCAATATACAGTGTAAATGGGGTCAGGTTGCACTTCCTAAGGATTCCACTAGATGTCAACAGTCTTTGGAATGTTATTTCAGGTTTCTACTGTGAAGGGGGAGCGAATAAGAGCTGTTTGAATCGGGGGTCTGGCTGAAAGCCATGAACTAAGCCGTGAGCGCGAGCTACATTCCTTTTCATTTCTAAAGACAAATTAATTGTCCGGTTTGAATATTATTGAAGATTTATGATAAAAACATCCTAAAGATTGATTATATACATCGTTTGACATGTTTCTACGAACTGTAATGGAACGTTTTTTGAGTTTTCTTCTGGACTTAGTGCCCGCGCCTTGTGCATTTTGGATTACTGGACTAAAAGCGCAAACAAAAAGGAGGTATTTTGACATAAATATGAATTTTATTGAACAAAACAAACATGTATTGTCTAACATGGAGACCTGGGAGTGCCATCAGATGAAGATCATCAAAGGTAAGTGATTAATCTTAACACTATTTCTGACTTTTGTGACACCTCTCCTTGGTTGGAAAATGGCTGTATAGTTTTCTGTGGCTAGGCGCTGACCTAACATAGTTGCATGGTGTGCTTTCACCGTAAAAGTTCTGACACAGCGGTTGCATTAAGGAGAAGTTTATCTTTTATTGTATGTTGAACACTTGTATCTTAGATCAATGTTTATGATGAGTATTTCTGTAATTTGATGTGGCTCTCTGCACTTTCACCGGATGTTTGTTTGAGATAATGCATTTCTGAACATAATGCACAAATTTCAAATGAGGTTTTTGGGCGTAAAGATGAACTTTATCGAACAAAACACACATTTATTGTCTAACATGGAGTCCTGGGAGTGCCATCCGGTGAAGATCATCAAAGGTTAGTGATTCATTGTAACGCTATTTCCGTCTTTTGTGACACCTCTCCTTCTTTGGAAAATGGCTGTATGATTTTCTGTGGCTAGGCGCTGACCTAACATAATCGCAAGGTGTGCTTTCACGATAAAGCCTTTTTGAAGCCAAACTGGTTGGATTAACAAGAAGTTTATCTTTAAAATGGTGTATAATACTTGTATGTTTGAGGAATTTTAATTATGAGATTTATGTTGTTTGAATTTGGCGCCATGCAATTTTACTGGCTGTTGGCGAGCTAGCTTCCCACATATCCCAGAGAGGTTTTAAAAACAGAAAGCTTTATACACATTTCCACTGTTAAATTAAATGTTAGTCGAAAAGACATGTGAGATAATGTCTAGATGCTTTTTATAGTTGATATCAAGTTTATCAATTGCCTGGCTGGGCTAATGAGACAGTGGATTGCGCAGTCAGATGGTACAGAGTAAATACACATTTCAATGTCATAGATTTAGCCAGTGGTAATTTGTGGAATAGACACCGGCTGGAATGCGGTTTTAACCAATCAGCATTCAGAATTACATGTTATTTTGGTATAAAAATGTATCTAATTATGGGGCAATCAAAATTAAGTGTTACCATATCTCGCTGTGTTGTATCAATACCCCTTGAATCCACTCTGTGGCCTCATATTAAGTGATTGTGTAGTGTAGCCAATCGTTTACACTTTCCATCTATCTACCTCATTTGCTCTCAGACTTGGCATATGAAATTAAAGTGGCCCCTCGTCTACACTACAACACAATATTATTTTCATTTGCTGTCTGACAGAGATTCCTCCCAAGAGGATGGGGGGGAATTAAATTGATATGATTTGAGTCCGAATGTAATATAAGGCTGACATTCTACTGAACTGTAACCTTATCTGAGCAGGTATTGTTTGTGTGGGTGGCCTGTGAGGCCCCAGGGGCAGGGCAGAGAGCCACGGCCCTGGCCCAGGGAGGGGCGAGTGCAGGGAAGGACACACACAGTTTCACTGATGAGGACAACCTGATATGGTTCAGAGGGAGGGAGCCCACTTACAGGGGGTGGTAGCTGATACCAACTAACCAGCATGGGAGCCGTGCCAACACAGCAGCTGAAAGCGCGTTGACACCGCCCAATGGGGAGCGTAATACGACACCCTCATAACGGCACATTCACTTGTCATTGTACTGGACCCTTTGTCTTATACAGAACATTGTGGCCTGTCTTTTTGTTAGGGGAAAGTTGAGGATATCTCTGACTTGATATCACTCCACAGCGAGAGCGTACGGCCAGAATAAGGAGAGGACGGCTGGTGGCTGGTGCAGTTAGAGGGGGTTTGTCCTAAAGTGCCGGTCCATATTCAAACCTTGGGAGATGTCTGGGTGAAGCAGGTTTTTTTCACTATCCTATTAGTGTAAGAGTACAATCAAGGGCTTAACCCCACTTTGTGGAGTCTAATGCTCAATTTGTATAAAATCTGTCTTCATTATCAGATGTTCTGTTTTCCAATCTACTACTTATGTCTTGGCTGACACTACCTCTCTTTAGAGTACAGTTTACTTGGAAACAACTAAAGGAGGTGGATAGCTAAGCTGCTGCACTGCATTACAGCCCTTAAACACAACTCACTGAACCATGCATGTACTGTGTATTTGCGTTGAAACCCGGAAGCCACATACTACAATTTGAAGACAATCTCCGTCATAGCAAGAAAAATGTGTAGTGTGCAGTATTTACACACATTTTTAAACACATATGCAATGAACCTCCAGTCATTGAAATCTCAGCTCAATCGAGGTAGAAACTGGGATACAAACCTTTATTTTAACAGAGTCCCATTGAAACCAAGGTCTCTTTCACAAAGGAGCCTTGCATACATACACACAATTTACAGAATACGATAGAATACAAATATACAAAATTACCAACACACTCAAGAAAAATGGTCACATTCCTCAGCAAAGAGGTCCCCAATCAACATTTTGAATTGCCTGAGGAGACCGAAGGGATTTCCAGAATTAGCCATCCCTGAGACCGGGTGTGGCAACTCGTACGTCTGGAACTTAGCAGCCATTTCCTGAAGTCAAATGACCTTGTGGCCTCATCGGTGGAATGTTATTTTTGAAAAATCTGAATTTTTAAAAAGCTGCCAAAGATACGGTGTTTCTATGTCAAACGGTTTTGCTACATTTCAGTCTTTGATTAATTATATAAAGTGTAGTATTGGGATGTAAACTCATAGTGTTCTCCATTTCAACTCTATGCATGACATGGTACAGGAGTATACTTTTGTTTCAAAGTAAATTTGTTTAAGACTACCAAGGAACACTCTGTTCGACCCTTGTTTAGCCCACTGCAGTAAGCGGTTAATGATGTTAGGTACGGCAAGAGTATTTGTAAAATAGCTTTATAAATAAAAAGAGAGCAATGAATCGACCTACATGACTTCAAAGAGGGCCAGCCTAATTTCTGGTAAAGAATGCATGGCTAATTCTGGAAATTTCAAAAAGAGATTCAACCACAAAGACCAGGGAGGTTTGCCAATGCTTCGCAAAGAATGGCACTTATTGGTAGATGAGTAAAAAAAAGCAGACATTGAATATCCCTTTGAGCATGGTGGAGTTATTAATAACACTTGGTCTATCAATACACCCAGTCACTTCAAAGATACAGAGTGAAAAAAATGGAAGCCTGTACAGACAAAAAATATTCCAACACATGTTTACGTTTTGCAACAAGGCACTAAAGTAATACTGCAAAAAATGTAGCAAAGCATTCCCTTTTTGTCCTGAATCTTTGGGGCAAATCAAATATGACACCTTACTGAGTACCACTCTCCATATTTTGAAGCATAATGGTGGTAAAAAAGAAACATAATGGAGGAAAAATCCTAGAGGAAAACCTGGTTCAGTCGGCTTTCCACCAGACACTGGGAGATTAATTCACCTTTCAGCAGGACAATAACCTAAAACACAAGGCCAAATAATATATACTGGAGTTACTTACCAAGACGGCACTGAATGTTCCTGAGTGGCCTATTTACAGTTTTGACTTAAATCGGCTTGAAAACCTGTGGCAAGACTTGAAAATGACTTGTCTAGCAATGATCAACGACCAACTTGATAGAGCTTGAAGACTTCTAAAAGTCTGGGATAATATGGGATAATCCCTGTGTGCAAAGATCTTAGAGACTTACCCAGGAAGACTCACAGCTGTAATTGCTGCCAAAGATGATTCTAGCATGTAGTGACTCAGGAATGTCAATACTGATGTAAATAAGATATTTCTGTAGTTAATTTTCAATAAATGTGCAAACATTTTGAAAAACATATTTTCACTTTGTCATTATGAGGTGTTGTGAGTAGATAGGTGAGAAAAATGTATCCATTTTGAATTCAGTCTGTAACACAACATAATGCTCAATAAGGTATGAATATTTTCTGAAGCCACTGTACATCACTCTCACACACACACACAAACACTCACACACTCACGCACGCACGCACACACACACGCACACACACATATATACTGAACCTAAAATCGACCCCATGCGGGACTCCTTTGTAATATCAAGGAAACCTGACTTAACACCATGAGAATATATACACTGTGTCCCATCTGTCAGGTAGTTTTCAAAACAATTATATGCACCCTGATCCAGGCCAATATTGCGGACAACCTTTGAATTAGTAGTGAGTGATCAACAGTGTCAAAGGCCTTTGACAGGTGAATGGAAAGGGTAGCACAATGTTGCCTTTTGTCCGTATCTCTGCTGTATCATTGGTTATAAATGATGTGAGTAAATGTACATTTAACCACATCATTTTTGAACAAGGCATGGAGCAGAGATAGTGCTATGACCAGGTCTAAAGCCAAACATTCAGAATACATTTCATAGACAAAAACTATCTTCGCTGCGAGTTGATCAATGATTGTAATATTTTAGCTACGCAACAAAGTTTGGAAATAGGCCAATAGTTATTTAGGTCACAAAAGTCACCACCTTTGTGGAGAGGGAGCACATGGACCGTATTCCAAACCTTGGGGATAGTACCAGATGTGATCGTTAGATTAAAAATATGGGTTAACGATTCAGCAATCAAGGGAGCGGAGAGCTGTAGTAAAAACTGATCAGCATATCACCCCCAATGGATTTTTTTTACACCAATCTCAAGCAAAGCACTTATCACAGGTAGTAACTTGTTGAAATTTCACAGGTCATCATTCAAGTCAGCTAGAGGCTGGGGGGGGAAAGAGCACCATTCCTTTAAAATAAAAAGCGTGCAGAGATAACATGATTAAAAGCAACACTTATCTCCTTCTTTTCAGTGATGATACCATGGTCTGACAAAACCTGCTTCGGCAGAGAAGGGCAGGAATTTGCATGCTTCCGTGAATGAACTGTTTTCCAAAATTTTGAAAAAGAGTCAAAGATATCACTTAAATGTAGCTTTCTTAATCCAGATAGTACATCTGTTTCTAAGTTGTCTGAAAGATTTCCAATCTGAAACACAGTCAGTTTTCCTTGCTTTTCTCCAAGCCTGGTTCCTCATCTGAATAAGTTCAGAAAGATCAGAGGAATACCAAGAATTTGATCTGTTCTTAACTCTAAATTGTTTGAAAAGGGAATAAAGACAGAAGACATCTGCAGATAGGAGTCATTCTCTGTTAAATGTCACCTAAAGGGTCGGGTGGCAGCCGCTTGTCTTCCATGCCATTTATTCATGGCAATTATATTCTGTTCTGAACTTTGTCTGTGCCCTGGATGCAATAGACTGCTGATCAGATGAGATGAACAGACTATTACTGTTAATGATTGTCAGAGGTCTTTTCCCTAATTCTAGAAAAGACCCATTGAGTTAACTTCTGACATTGGATCTTGGCAGCATGCTACCCTAATAATGATATGATTGAGCCTACCAATACGAACAGGACTAGATTAGCAATTAAGGCCAGGCAACACAGGCTACAAGGACATTTTTTGCATCTACTTATCAAGTTTGAGATGTTTTGGCATTTTGGTCTATTAATATTAGTATTCTCCAGACTTATACATATGGAATTGTTTATATGTAGTCACATTTTTATTCTAGATTACTTTGTCTCCAGAAAATGTGCCAAAAATGCATTTTGTGTACCTTTCTTTAGTATTTTACAGATAGAAATATGAAAAAAAGTGTTTATCCACAATCTGCTAAGTGTAAGTCCGGTCCTGGAGTGTCTTAACAAAATTAAACCAAAATATTCAGGCTGACTGTCCATGTGATATGCAAATATCTGCATATTTAATGAAATATAGACTAATTGACATATTTTAATATACAAAAAAATAATTTTATTTATGTCGACATTCAGTTGGTAAAAGTTGATTGTGATATGATTCAGGGGTGGGGGGGAAATCCCTATCAGGGTGTGGTACCTGGCCTTAAGAGCCATCAGAGCCCAAATGTACTGTGATTAAAAAAAACTTTCCAAACACACTACACACTACATACACTACACACCATACATGTGTAGCACTGCCTTTGACATATAAACACCTCTAAATTTGTATCACTGGCTTGACAAAATCCTCTTGGTACTTTTGGGATCATAGGGCATCCACTATAGCTCTTCACTCTCTTCTTCAGGAGGGCTCTTACCTTTTTATGGTGCCATATAATGCAATTTAGACCTTGGTAGGCTACTACCATGTGGTGAAGGCAGTGGCGACCCGTCATTCAGGGCCCCACATAAAAAAAACATGTTATTTTTGCATTAATACAGTATGTGTCACATATCAGTTTGCAAACAATGTAAAACAAATCTAAATAATCTTTGAGTTGATAAAGCCTCCATACAAACATGGTCTCTTTTTTGCTTTCTTGAGTAAGGCAGCTACAAAATGCAGGTGTTTCAGCCAAATTCACTGCTTTCTGTGGTGGTCGGGCAGCCAGCAGAAAATACGGAGCGAAGGGGTTGGTAATGTTCTCTATTTGCGGCATGATTGGCTCAGTGATCTGTTATTCATGGGACACTACGTCACCGCCAGATCTAAGGGTAGAGCTCGAAAATTGTCATGAAGTTACATCAGAAGTGCTCATCAAAGATATCAAGGTCATTGGCCACAGATAAATTAAAGTTAACGTCAAATAGCTACAGTAGCTTTGAACGGACATCATACTTTCAAAATCTTAGCTAGAAGTCATCATCATGAATCAAGTCGACAATCTACTGGCAAATCCTTTTTTGTCCTTTTTTGTCATATGAACAGAAATGATGAAGAGAAATTATGGATAAATCCTATCGGTGCTCATCGGCCATTGGACATAAACATTACACAACAAGTTGGAAATCACAAATTCAACAATGAGTGGTTTGCAAGCATTGCAAATCAATCACTAGCCTGCTATTAAGTGGAATGGGTGTTTGGTCCCAATTCTGGGTTTAAGGGTCTCTTTTCCAAGTTTAAAATAAAAAAATTCAACATTGGCCATTCAACATCCTGTTATTCCAGCAGGATTTCTGCCGCGCTCAAAACAACTGTTAACTCTGAACTGGAAAATAGGACTTCAGTGAGTTCAAGACAACTGGGAACTTGTCTTGAAACGGCCTCAAAATAGAAAATATGTTTCACATATCAGTTTGCAAACAATGTAAAACAAAAACAAAATGTCACACCCTGATCTGTTTCACCGGTCTTGTGATTGTCTTCACCCCCTCCAGGTGTTGCTTATTATCCCTGGTGTATATATCCCTGTGTTTCCTGTATCTCTGTGCCAGTCCGTCTTGTATGCTTTTCAAGTCAACCAGAGTTTTCCCCCGTACTCCTGCTTCTATTCTCTTTTGCTAGTCCTCCCGGTTTTTGACCCTTGTCTGTTTTCCGCCTGCCTGACCATTCTGCTTGCACTGACCTTGAGCCTGCCTGCCACTCTGTACCTCCTGGACTCTGAACTGGTTTTGACCTTTTTCCTGTCCACGACCATTCTCTTGCCTACCCCTTTTGGCTTGTTTAATAAATATCAAGACTCAAACCATCTGCCTCCCGTGTCTGCATCTGGGTCTCGCCTTGTGCCTTTATTAAAATAATAATAGAGTTAATAAAGCCTCCATACAACCATGGTCTCTTTCATGCTTTCTTGAGTAAGGCAGCTCCAAAATGCAGGTGTTTCAGCCAAGTTCAGTGCTCTCTGTGGTGATGGGGCAGCCAGCTGAAAATACGGAGTGAAGAGGTTGGTAATGTTCTCTAGTTGCGTCGTGATTGTCTCAGTGTTCTGTCACTCATGGGGACATTACGTCACTGCCTCTCTGAAAAAAACGATCTTCGACTAGGAAAAAAAGTTATGAATGGTCATCCGACTCTCAATTGTAAACCGGGAACTCGGCTCTCTTTCTAGAGCTACGACCTGAAGATCACTGATGTCATCATGATTCAACCTTGTTTTTGTCTGAGTTCCCAGTTGTCTTGAAAGCACCATAAATCCAGAGAATGCCAGACTTTGATATCAAAGTTTGATGACAAAATTTGCCCACGAAGGAATGCCGCGCCATCTTCCTGTTCAAGTGAGCACAACAAGGTGAGTCCAAAAATATATTGTATGCTGCTGCATAAATTATGTAATATGCCAGGGAGATACGTGTACTGTTACTAAGAACGTAATACTAAGTGTATGTTGTGTAGTAATCTGTTAGTAGCCCATGTGCCTCACCTTTATAATTTGGTCTATTTTCCCTTCTTAATTTCGCCTACCGTTCTGACTTAGTGGTGCACATGTAGTAATGTAATCATTGAATATTGTAAGAGCTTTCATCTGCTTATATGACCCCTTTATTTATCCTACGGTTCTGACTTGATGTACAGGGAAAACATTGTAAGAACGGCCCATGTTCTATAATTCTGTTGCTGTACATTTCAAAAGCACTGAACAAATAGTCATATTGACTACGTCCATCCTAGCTCGCTCATTAATGTCTTAATTGAAATTACGGATTGCCTCTTTTCCGCTCGTCATCCCCTTATGCCACAGTAGAAACCATATTTGTTTAAGCAAGACAGACATATCAACTATGTTTTTTTAAAGGCAGTAAATGATGCTGAATGAACTGTTCCGCTGCCTGACAAGGCTCTGCTGGGTGGCTAGGTGTAGCATTAGTAAGGTGTTGGGACTGCTGTTGGTACTCTGCTGTAGGGATAGTTTTTTGTAGGCCCTAACAGTTTGTGAGCACCGTTTGTCAGCGTTATATTGCAATTAATGTTTTGTTTAGTGTTGTGTAGTGGTTTTGCTGGCATGCATTCCCAAATGTTTGTTTTTATTTGCCCCACCAAGTCGCCACTGGGTGAAGGTAGCATAGAGGGAAGTGATGGATGTGAATCATAATGTTGTACTCGCTCTTTAATCTGCACCTCCAAAAGGATAGTATACTATCGCTAGTTATGGAATTAAATCTAGCTATCAATCATCTATTTATCTATTTACTATTGAAATTAGAACCTTGACATGGAATTTTCAGCAGCATTTTTGGGGGTGAGAAAATTGTAATCCTGTTGAGCTGACTATTTTTTATGGAATTACATTACATTGCATGGATTGGAATGAACGCCCAACTTCAATGAATCATTGGTATATACAGCATGCCCCTTGGCTATAAGATTTCCCATCTTTGCATAATACGTCATAATACATCGCTCTCATCAATTTATAATTCATAAGGTGAAGGTGTTACTGCAACACCTTCACTGACAGTTCAATAAATGATTGCTAGCTTCACCCTATATATTTACTCTGCAATTTCTAAATATTTTGATGATCAAAGCCGTTGGGAGATTTCACAGGCATGAATAATGAATTAGGATAATGGGAATAAGATATCCTGACATAAGAGGCAGCTGCTGCCACCACTGTGCTGTAAATGTATAGGTGGAGCACGCTACATTAAATTGATGGATGCCAGTGTTAAGCTATTAAGCATTGTACTATAAAACACAGTGTTGAGAGGAATACATTATTAAGATATGGATTAGGTTTATTTTACCGTGCAAGCCTCTAATAAGACATAGTCTATGGTTGTCACAAATACAGTGTTATATATATATATATATCATTAGGTTCAGAGACAGATGGACAAGGTGTCTTTTTTGGGAAAAGTTTTTTTTTTCTGTCTTGTTTGTTTCTTTGAAAATTAAGAGCATAGCAGATTATTTGCTCTTGGCTTGGAAACTACGATCCAATAGATCACACTTTTTTGGGCAACATCGCCCAATAATTCAACTTCCATTCTTTGCTTTAACTCTTTCCCTTGAAGCTTGACAGATTACAGTGATGTCAATTCTATCTCAATCGCAATCTAATGTAAAGCCAACCCCCGCAGGGTCTACATTAACCCAGTCTGGCCTACCTCCAGACAGCACACCATAACTGTACTGGTAGATGGAGTATGGAGTCTTTATGATACGTCGAAAAGTGCATTGGGAAGAAAACCAATCCTGAACAAAATATAACGTATGTGTCCCAAATCCTATTCCCTTTTTAGCTCCCTCTACTTTTGACCAAGGTCCATTTGGGATGCAGACAATTTACTGGGTTCCCTACATTTCCCTGCAGTGAAAGACAGTGAATATGAGAATCTTCAAATCAGAGTCATAATTCATGTAAGGGCTGGGTATGTATTTTAGGGTAAAGGTTGAGTCAGAGTTGAACAAGAGCTAGGATTAGGGTTGAGGCTAGAAGTAGAATTGAACCTAAATGTGGACAGGAAGTTAGCATAAGGGTTAAGGTAAGGGTTAGGGTTACTGTTGTTTGTACAATGTATTACCATTCTAGCGTTAGGGTTAGAGTTAGACATACTTATAATAAAACTTATATTGTACTCCTCTTTGGACCTGTGAAGTGCTGGAGCTTGGTTCCGCCTGGCTCTCTCTTTGACCCAAGGTAAAGGATCCCGACTCTGGATAGCTCTGGGTCTATTTAACCACTGGTGAAAGGGGGGTTTGGAGGGCTCCTGAAATCTAGACTACAACAAAATAAATAAAGCAGGGGTGCAACTGCTGTGTAAAGGACAGGCCGTGTGAAGGCAAAGCTGTTGTTATATGAAAGCACGGTGCTGCTGTCTGCAGATGCAATTTCTGTGTGTTTGCGCTTTTTCTCTGGATTGTAAAAGCAAGCTGAGCAGAACTGGCTGCTCTTCATTGACTGATGTAGCTGGTAAGGCAACTGCTGTTTGACTTAACAGAAAAATGGTATATATTCCCAGTGCTGAGCTAGTAACGTAACTGACATGTAACGTTGGCTAATGTTTCATCCCCTTTTCGACTGAAGTTCTGTCTGAGGAAAATGAACTAGCTAGCTAGCTAGTAGCTATCACAGCCAGTTCAGCTGTAGCCTCTAGCTATTTGTCAGATGGCAGCATCAAAGAGCTGTTGTGTGTATGGAAATGTTTTGTTGTTTTTTTTGTTCCATTTCAACAGAAGTCAATTAACTTGGCTAGTTTTTGCCAGTTGATGTGACATTATAGCTAGCCAAAAGTTGGCTAACATTAGCTAACTAGCTAGCTCACTAACGTTAGCTATTATTTTTGCCTCAATCACAGTAGACCTGAATCAAACGATTGAAAACCGATATTCTGACGTTTTGACAGCTCAATCTGAGTCAGTATAGCAATCTAACGTTATTGATCTGTCAATTTCCCTAGCTAATTCCCTACTTTTCACACTGACATGGTAGAAACAGCTTTACAGACTACACTGTCATTGTGCACAGTCAGTACACAATAACATGCACATCATGTCTTAGCAGGATCAGATGGTGACAGGTGTCCCAGAAGGGTCAGACATCCAGGGAAGACCAGTCTATGGTGCGTAGGTGAATTTTTCTGTATATTAAAACAATCAGTGAATGGACACAAAGTTCCATCTTGAGTTGATGGGTAGATCTGCGAATAATTATCACGTTTTTAGGGAAGATCCAGATGCACAGTGTCGAAGTAACAAAAGTTTATTACTAGAACAGGGGCAGGCAAAACGACAGGTCAAGGGGAGGCAGAGGTCAGTAATCCAGATCAGAGTCAAAAGGTACAGAACGGCCGGCAGACTCAGGGTCAGGGCAGGCAGAGGTCAATAATCCAGGGTGGTGTTACAGGGTACAGAACGGCAGGCAGGCTCAGGGTCAGGGCAGGCAAAGGTCAATAATCCAGGGCGGTATGACAAGGTACAGAATGGCAGGCAGGGCAGGAAGAATGGTCAAAACTAGAAAACAGGAACTATAGAAAAAGACAGGAGCCAGAGGAAAACCGACAAACAGAGAACCTAGGTATAAATACACTAGGGATAATGGGGAAGATGGGTGACACCTGGAGAGGGGTGGAGACAAGCACAAAGACCGGTGAAACAAATCAGGGTGTGACAATAATGGTCATTTCAATTATTGAACCATTGATTTTATTATTGGATAATACAATGTATAAATGTACACCAAGGTAATTCTTTGCCTTATTTTATCAGGATTAGGTGGTGACAGGGATCTCAGCAGGGTTCGGCAGCCAGGGAAGACCAGTCTGTTACGGTGCAGAAGTTAACTTTTACAGATACAACACTTTATTATCTCTGTGCCGCAAACACTGGACAAGCAAGAAGCTTTAAAGATTGAAACTATTTTAAGGCAGTCTGACAAACCTCTAAAGTTGATTTCCAAACTCTATCAAGGGTGATAGAGGCTTTTCCCAATGACACAAAACATCTCAAACTAAAATAGGAGGAAGACCTGGGAGACACTGTTGATGATGATGAATGGATACAGATTTGTTTGAATGCCCAGTCATGTTCATATAATCTCAGACATAAATTACAGCAGTTTAAGACCACCCATAGAATATACTATATGCCAGTGAAACTGAATTACATGCACTCAGAAATGTTATTCCTCTGCTGGAGGTGTAAAACACTAAAGGGGACATATTTGCATATGTTATGATCTTGTGAAGGCTGGTGAATTCTGGCAAAGAGTATGTTATTTTATCTCAGCATGTCTACAGATTCTCCCTTCTCCCTGTTTTAGATAGCATGGAAATGTTGATACTGGAGACTGTTGTCAGAAGAAACTGTGGAACCTAGCAGTTTTAGCTGCTAAGAAATGCATTGCTATTAATTGGAAGGTTGGTTATTCTCCCACAATGTCATGGATGGCAGAAATGTCAAGATATGCATCACTAGATTTTATATATTTCATGATTAAGAGTATACTGTGCAACTGTTATAAGGTATGAAACAAATCTGGAATATATATATATATATATGGAATAATATTTGACAAAAGGGGTCTGTATTGAAATCATTAATTTTTTGTCAGTCGAAAATAGATAATTTCTTTCATGGCATACGAGATACCTGTCTGATTTGTGCCTGTTTCAGTGGAGGAATCCGCGGGGATGTCACGGTCCACGAATACGGGGATTGTGGCTCAGATGCACAAGGCACGTCTCTCTCCAGAATGCGCTATCTCCTGCCATTTTGTGGGTATTCATTGTTTCATAACTTAATTGTGTGCATTGTTTGCTGTGTCCATCATTTCCATGTTACATAGGGTATATCACCAGTAGTGGCCTACATTTACTTTTAATTTCCATAATTTCTAATCTGCAATGTTGTTTGATGACGGTATTTCCTGTTTATGCATTGAATATATTATTATTATTATTACAGTCATTTACCGTTCTCATTGCCGGAGTGAACTCACTACCTATGCTACAGTTGTGAGAAACAATTTATTCATCATATTTGGTTTGAAACGCTCTTGTCAATGTTGAGTAAGGACATGCATCTGATTACGCATATAGAAGTTGGACTAGTCTACCTGGCCTAAGCACAAATCTAGGCCTATAAGTGTGCCCATTTGGGGATATCTGATTCTATTTCTGATTGTTTTAACTCACCACCACTAATGAATGTGATTTTTATTCACTTCAAAAAAAGTAAACTAAGTCTGTTTTTAGAATCAATTGAGAATGACAATTGTTCCTCAAAGTATTCAAACAATATTTTCCCTTTCTCTAACCACTTGGAATGAAAGTGGAAAATGTAGTGCTCTGATCCAGTGGAAAGGTCATAAAATACCTGATTACTTCTTATCCTTTGCACAAGTAGCCTACAGCTGTGTCTGTCCCGAGCTCGCTAGCACAGGAAACTCTGAGGGCCCAGAATATTTTAAACAATGTTTCAAGTTTGCTAGTGAGAGTTTCTGGGCGACCCAGTTGGTAGTTGATACAATGTTTAAAGTTTGTTGCAGACAGGCCGTGCTTAGCCAATGTGACCTATATTTATTTTTATTTGGATATGTTCTACCTGCAGGCTGCAATGTTTTTAAATAGTTGGCTTTACGTAGGGTATTGTTACATAGTTGGCAATAAAAGTTAGTTTTAGATTTCATTTAGATTTAGAATGTGGATTAACTACAGACAATGATTTTGAGGTACAAAGACTATTAGAAATTAAATTAAACTGTTCTACGAAAATGTGAATACGAAAATCACAAGTGGCACACAGATTGGTAGAAGTGGTCAAATAAATTGTCACTCCAGATGGAAAAAGTTGCAGACTACTGGTGTAGTTAGTGGCCTATTACCGGCAACATCAGGAGCGGGAGGAGGGTCGGGAAGAGGTATTTTCCTTAATTTGTGTGTCTTAAAACTTCTTGCGACTAGCAATCCCGTATCCGGGAGCGTAATCATAGCCTCAAGCGCATTACCATAACGCAACTTTTCCTATTCATGAAAATCGCAAATGAAATGAAATAAATATATTCAAACACAAGCTTAGCCTTTTGTTAACAACACTGTCATCTCAGATTTTCAAAATATGCGTCACCGCCAACGCTAGACAAGCATTTGTGTAAGTTTATCATGGCATAATGCTATGATAGGCTCTGCTGGCAGCAGGCAATATTTTCACGAAAATAAGAAAAGCAACCAAATTAAATCATTTACCTTTGAAGAACTTCAGATGCTTTCACTCAGGAGACTCCCAGTTAGATAGCAAATGTTCCTTTTTTCCAAAAATAATATTTTTGTAGGCAAAAAAGCTCCCGTTTGTTCATCCTGCTTGGCTGAGAAATACTTCAACTATAACGCCAAACTTTTTTCAAAATTTGCTCCATAATATCAAGAGAAACACGGCAAACGTTGTTTAGGATCCATCCTCAAGGTGTTTTTAACATATGTATTCAATAATATATCCGTCAAGGCAATTGGTTTCTCATAAGAAGCGATTGGGAAAATGGCTACTTCAGTATTTTACGCAAGATTTTCTGCGGGAGACACCATGTGACCACTCGCTATATATGGTCCCTTACAGCCATTCTCCAATGGAAATGCCTAAAAAGACGTCACAATGCTGTAGACACCTTGGGGAATGTGTGGAAAACGTAAGTTCATTCGTAGCTCATTCACAGCCATATAAGGAGTCATTGGCATGAGGCGGTTTCAAAAAATGCGGCACTTCCTGATTGGATTTTTATCTGGGTTTCGCCTGTAACATCAGTTCTGTGGCACTCACAGACAATATCTTTGCAGTTTTGGAAACGTCAGAGTGTTTTCTTTCCAAAGCTGTCAATTATATGCATAGTCGAGCATTTTTTCCTGACAAAATATCTTGTTTTAAGTTTTTCATCCAAAAATTAAAATAGCGCCCCCTATATACAAGAGGTTAATGATTTAATCAAAGAACCTGCTTAAGGCATCAGACAAGTTCAGTACAAATAGTTGATTTTTTAAAAACACTTAGGGTGTGTCTATTAGTGGAGGCTGCTGGGGAGGGCTCATAATAATGGCCCGGAATGGAGTAAATGGAATAGTATCAAACACATGATGTGTTTGATACTATTCCATTTACTCCATTCCGGGCCATTATTATGAGCCCTCCCCTCAGCAGCCTCCACTAATAGACACACCTTAAGGAAGTCTCGAGGTTTTGCTCGCCTGAGGTAGAGTATCTCATGATAAGCTGTAGACCACACTATTTACCAAGAGAGTTTTCGTCTATATTCTTCGTAGCTGTCTATTTACCACCACAACCGATGCTGGCACTAAGACCACATTGAATGAGCTGTATACACATGATGTGTTTGATACCACAATAACGGCACCGGAGGAGATGGCTGCCATGTTACGGTCCCCTAACTAATTTTGCTATTGTGTGTGTTTTTTCGTGTTTTTTTGTAACTTATTTTGTACATAATGTTTCTGCCACCGTCTCTATTGACCGAAAATAGTTTCTAGATATCAGGGCAATAATTACTCACCCCTTACTGGAAGAATACTTTTTTTTCTTTAACGAGTCGGATGCAAAGGATTTACTCCAGACACCCGACAAGGCCCTCATCCCCGTCATTTGAAGGAGAAAGAGACGGAGATATCGGGGACGTAGGTCTGCGTACCTTGTAAGGATCCGACGGTGAGTGGGTCATCTGCCTTTACCATCATTGGATAATACAATCATTGGATAATAAAATAGATGAATTACGAACATGTATACGCTACTAACGGGACATTAAAAACTGTAATATCTTATGTTTCACGGAGTCATACCTGAATGACGACATGAATAACATACAGCTGGTGGGTTTTACACTTTTTCGGCAGGATAGAACAGCAGCCTCTGGTAAGACAAGGGGTGGCAGCCTATGTATATTTGTAAACAACAGCTGGTGTACGAAATCTAAGGAAGTCTCGAGGTTTTGCTCACCTGAGGTAGAGTATCTCATGATAAGCTGTAGACCACACTATTTACCAAGAGAGTTTTCGTCTATATTCTTCATAGCTGTCTATTTACCACCACAACCGATGCTGGCACTAAGACCACATTGAATGAGCTGTATACGACCATAAGCAAACAGGAAAACGCTCATCCAGAGGCGGCGCTCCTAGTGCCCAGGGACTTTAATGCAAAGAAACTTAAATCAGTTTTTACCTCATTTCTACCAGAATGTTAAATGTGCAAGTGATTCGGTCAATAAAAAAGTGGTCAGATGAAGCAGATGCTAAGCTACAGAACTGTTTTGCTAGCACAGACTGGAATGTGTTCCCGGATTCTTCCAATGGCATTGAGGAGTACATCACATCAGTCACTGGATCCATCAATAAGTGCATCGATGACGTTGTCCCCATGGTGACTGTACATACATACCCCAACCAGAAACCATGGATTACAGGCAACTAAGCTAAAGGGTAGAGATGCTGTTTTCAAGGAGCAGGACTCTAGTCCGGAAGCTTATAAGAAATCCCGCTTTACCCTCTGACGAACCATCAAACAGGTAAAGCTTCAATACAGGACTAAGATTGAATGGTACTACACTGGCTCTGACGCTCGTCGGGTGTGGCAGGGCTTGCAAACTATTACAGAATATAAATGGAAGCACAGCCGCAAGCTGTTCAGTGACATGAGCCTACCAGATGAGCTAAATTACTTCTATGCTCGCTTCGAGGCAAGTAACACTGAAATATGCATGAGAGCATCAGCTGTTCAGGATGACTGTGTGACCACTCTCTCTGTAGACAATGTGATTAAGACCTTTAAACAGGTCAACATTCACATGGCCGCAGGGCCAGACAGATTACCAGGATGTGTACTCCGAGCATGAGCTGACAATTGGCAAGTGTCTTCACTGATATTTTCAACCTGTCCCTGACTGAGTCTGTAATACCAACATGTTTCAAGCAGACCTCCCTAGACCCACTCTAATTTACATACCACCCAAAAGATCCACAGATGATGCGATCTCTATTGCACTCCATACTGCCCTTTTCCACCTGGACAAAATGAACACGTGAGAATGCTATTCATTCAGGGGTGAGTGCTCAGTCCCCTCCCGTACTCCCTGTTCACTCATGACTGCATGGCCAGGCACAACTCCAACACCATCATTAAGTTTGCCGATGACACAACAGTGGTAGGCCTGATCACCGACAATGGTGAGACAGCCTATAGGGAGGAGGTTAGAGACCTGGCCGTGTGGTGCCAGGACAACAACCTCTCCATCAACGTGATCAAGACAAAGGAGATGATTGTGGACTACAGGAAAAGGAGGCCCGAGCACGCACCCATTCTCATTGACGGGGCTGTAGTGGAGCAGGTTGAGAGCTTCAAGTTCTTTGTGGTCCACATCACCAACAAACTAACATGGTCCATACACACCAAGACAGTTGTGAAGAGGGCACAACAAAGACTATTCCCGCCCAGGAGACTGAAAAGATTTGGCATGGGTCCTCACATCCACAAAAGGTTCTACAGCTGCACCATCGAGAGCAACCTGACTGGTTGCATCGCTGCCTGGTATGGCAAATGCTCAGCCTCCGACCGCAAGGCACTACAGAGGGTAGTGCGTACCGCCCAGTACATCACTGGGGCCAAGCTTCCGGCCATCCAGGACCTCTATACCAGGTGGTGTCAGAGGAAAACAAATGTTATCAAAGAATCCAGCCACCCTAGTCATAGACTGTTCTCTCTGCTACCATTCGGCAAGCGCTACCGAAGCGTCAAGTCTAGGTCCAAAAGGCTTCTTAACAGCTTCTACCCCAAGCCATAAGACTCTTGAACAGCTAGTCAAATGGCTACCCAGACTATTTGCGTTGCCCCCCACCCCTTTTACGCTGCTGCTACTCTCTGTTTATTATCTATGCATAGTCACTTTAATAACTCTATCTACAGTACATGTACATATTACCTCAATTACCTTGACTAACTGGTGTCTTCGCACAATGACTCTGTACCGGTACCCCTGTATACAGCCTCGGTATTGTTATTTTACTGCTGCTCTTTAATTATTCATTACTTAATTCATCTATAAGTAAAAAGTTTTACTTATAGATTTTTTATTTAACACTTATTTTTCTTAAAACTGCATTGTTGGTTAAGGGCTTGTAAGCATTTCATTGTAATACCTGTTGTATTTGGAGCATGTGACAAAAAATTTGATTTGATTTGATACCATTCCATTCACTCCATTCCAGCCATTAAACTCCATTGCAGCCGTGATCATAAGCCGTCCTCCCCTCAGCACCCTCCACTGGTGTCTATTAATGGAAAAATACAGATTTTTTATTTTATTTTTTAAATTGAACTTTATCTTAATGTAACCTTTATTTAACTAGGCAAATCAGTTAAGAACAAATTCTTATTTACAATGATGGCCTATGAACAGTGGGTTAATTCTGCCTTGTTCAGGGGCAGAATTACAGATTTTTACCTTGTCAGCTCGGGGATTCGATCTAGCAACCTTTCGGTTACTGGCCCAAATTTAAAATAATTGACCAATCAATTGGTTGACCAAGATTTTTGGGGGGTCGGCGACAGCCCTAGCTTTAGATACCCAGGTTATGTGCCCCCCACTTCTAAAACCAAAGTTGCACCTCTGAAATAAAGTTGCCTTTTACTTACCTGCCAAATAGAAAAAACACACACACATACACAAACGCATGTATAGGATGCATGCATGCATAAACCTTACCAACCTCAACATGGATGACAGTTTAAGTGGGCGGCAGGAGCATCCACTTGCAGCTACACATTATCTATTCCCTCTGTCACTTGTCTCAGCTCAGTGACAGATCCATTCATCCTTTGGAAACTGTAGAGAACTCAGATTATTGCACAGTATGATTTCTTTTGATGAACATTGAATAACAAGATGAGTTTTCCCACGGGGTTTACTATTAAGTATTCCTCTAGATATAGACTGAATTGAATTAAAAGTTTATAGAAAAAAAACATTTCCTAATTCTTATAAAATATGTTTAAAAAAAATCAGCTGTAAGCCTACAGTAAAATGCTTAGGGAAAGAAGGAGACCAACTGTATTCCGCTTTATTGGAACAAAGTGAAAATAAACTAAGAAATGCAAAGAATTTGTCACTGTAATCATTACAAATAGGGAAGCATGCCTTCATTGACCATCTTAAAATGCTAATAGGCATTCCAGCAGCACGCTCTCTCACACATTTGACTGAGAGCCAAATCAGATGAAGATAACATGATGCAAACATCTGGCCCAGTAAATCTGCTGCCAGTAATTATGCCCGGAGTGGAGCCCAGGTCTCTGGAAACTGTTTCTGTGTCAACACACCCACACACACACACGTGCACACACTTGTATGTACAAGCAGACACACACAAACACATATGCACACACACACATATAGGCAAGTATGACACCCACATGCATGCACACATGCACCCTCACACCCACACATATACTCTCTCGCACATGCAAACACACAGGCACACATGCATAAAAACACACAGCACACAAACACATGGCACAACATACTAGTCCATCTTGGCTGTCCTGGTGGGTTACAACAGTGTCAGCAGTGTCAGCAGTGGATATAGTGGATACTGATGGAAGATCAATGATTACATACTCTATTTATCAAGTGTTTGGTAATTTACAGTTTTTCTCTGCTTTCTCAAAACATAAATACTACATTCATCAAAATGAAATGATACTGTCAAAATCGCAAATACATTCATTAAAAGAACATGACTCTCTGCAAAAAAGATTAGCACAAACATGCACATCTCTACAGTAAGTTGACAAAACAGAAAGTTAGCCTGTCTTTAAAAAAATTCCAAGTAGAGCAATATATATATTTCTTGCAGTTACTAATTTATGTTGATCACATTTGGACGTACAACTCTCAAAAGGTGCCGAATTATGGGTAATTACTCACATTTATGCATATTTCACCTAACAATTTAATACGTATAAAATCAAATATTATCATGATCAAAAAGAAAATGGAAAATAAGCATTAATTCACTAGTATCGTCACAATCTAATTCCATATATTCAATACTTCCACAGTATGCTCGTCTGCTCATAGGTTCGTAGACTCTCCATCGAAGCAGATACACAATCTCCATTATTAGAAAAGGTGAATACAGTGGAGGAACACAACTTATATGAATGTATAGGCCTCAATTCATAGCAAAGCTCATCAATGTTGAAGATGATGATTTAGGAATAACACAAAGTTACTTAGAAGTAACTCAACTTCATTCTCTGTATATCTGCAATGTTGTAAAAAGAAAATCATGGAAATTAGAGAGTCCCTGTGCCTAGATCTTTCCCTATGTTGTACCTGTTTTAGGCCTACTGCTGATAAAGCCATTTACAATTTTGTGTAGTAGTACCTCTACTATTGTAGCGTGCTTGTTAACCCTTCAACTACATCCAGTTCAAGTACTCGTTTTGTCATCATACAGCTATCACACAAAATCACTATAGAAGGGTTGGTTGTTTAGCAACAAAACAAACTACAGCAACTAGTGCGTAACAGACAGGGTTGGCTTAGATTGTGAAATATATTTTGTAAACTATAAAATATACTGTACACTACCGGTCAAAAGTTTTAGAATACCTGCTCATCCAAGGGTTTTTATTTATTTTTTTGTATTTTCTACATTGTAGAATAATAGTGAAGACATCCAAACTATGAAATCACACATTTGGAATCATGTAGTAACCAACAAAGTGTTAAACAAATCAAAATATATTTTATATTTGAGATTCTTCAAATAGCCACCCTTTGCCTTGATGACAGCTTTGCACACTCTTGGCATTCGCTGCAGAATGCTGTGGTAGTCATGCTGGTGAAGTGTGCCTTGAATTCTAAATAAAGCACCCCCACACCATAACACCTCCTCCATCCTTCACGGTGGGAAATACACATGCAGAGATCATCCGTTCACCCACACCACGATCCAAAAATCTCCAATTTGGACTCCAGACCAAAGGACAAATTTCCAACCGGTCTAGTGTCAATTGCTCGTGTTTCTTGGCCCAAGCAAGTCTCTTCTTCTTATTGGTGTCCTTTAAATCAAATCAAATCAAAGTTTATTTGTCAAGTGCGCTGAATACAACAGGTGTAGACCATACAGTGAAATGCTTACTTACAGGCTCTAACCAATAGTGCAAAAAAGGTATTAGGTGAACAATAGGTAAGTAAAGAAATTAAAACAACAGTAAAAAGACAGTGAAAAATAACAGTAGCGAGGATATATACAGTAGCGAGGCTATAAAAGTAGTGAGGCTACATACAGACACTGGTTAGTCAGGCTGATTGAGGTAGTATGTATATGTAGATATGGTTAAAGTGACTATGCATTTATGATGAACAGAGAGTAGCAGTAGCGTAAAAGAGGGGTTGGCGGATGGTGGGTTGCGGGACACAATGCAGATAGCCTGGTTAGCCAATGTGCGGGAGCACTGGTTGGTCAGGCCAATTGAGGTAGTATGTACATGAATGTATAGTTAAAGTGACTACGCATGTATAATAAACAGAGAATACCAGCAGCGTAAAAGAGGGGTTAGTAGTGGTTTCTTTGCTGCAATTCGACCATGGCCTGATTCACACAGTCTCCTCTGAACAGTTGATGTTGAGATGTGTCTGTTACTTGAACTCTCTGAAGCATTTATTTGGGCTGCAATTTCTGAGGCTGGTAACTCTAATAAACTTATCCTCTGCAGCAGAGGTAACTTTGGGTCTTCCATTCCTGTGGCGGTCCTCATGAGAGCCGGTTTCATTATAGGACTTGATGGTTTTTGAGACGGCACTTGAAGGAACTTTCAAAGTTCTTGAAATTTCCCGAATTGACTGACCTTCATGTCTTAAGGTAATGATGTATTGTCATTTCTCTTTGCTTATTTGAGCTGTTCTTGCCATAATATAGACTTGGTCTTTTACCAAATAGGGCTATCTTCTGTATACCCCCCTTACCTTGTCACAACATGACTGATTGACTCAAACGCATTAAGAAGGAAAGAAATTCCACAAATTAACTTTTAAGAAGGCACACCTGTTAATTGAAATGTATTCCAGGTGACTACCTCATGAAGCTGGTTGAGAGAATGCCAAGCGTGTGCAAAGCTGTCATCAAGGCAAAGGGTATCTATTTGAAGAATCTCAAATATAAAACATATTTTGATTTGTTTAACACCTTTTTTGATCATGATTCCATAGTTCCATACACTGTAGAAAATAGTAAAAATTAAGAAAAATTAGTAGGTGTTCTAAAACTTTTGACTGGTAGTGTATGTAAACTATATTTTGTCTCCAATGATTATTGAAAACGTAAATAATTTGCACAATGAGCACTTGTTGTCTCTCAAATACATCGTTACAGTTGTTGGTTAGCTAGATAGTGAATTTTTGCATATTAGCATAGAAGTGACATCAGTCAAAACACCTCAGGATAACACTTGATATCAAGAACAAGATACCTACGTTTATTCACATGGCAGCTTCTTGTTACTGTTGCTAGCTATCTGGCCATCCATAATCTGCCCCATTGAAGCTTGCACGTCGTTTTCTTGATGTTGTCAGCTAACCCATCTATAAAATATACTATAGGCAGGAACCATTAGCGTGATGCGTACTTTATCAATAATGATCTCAGAACGTATGCATTTGAAGGGCAACACTATCTAGGCGCACAAGCCATGTACTGGGTACAGCAAGTCACCCTTCCACTGCTCTAGAATGAAAGTAGAACAAAGCTACAGTACGATCCATTTACAATGCCAGCCTTATCTGATCAATCAATCAACCAACCAGTCCCTGTTCATACACCGACTTTGAGTGATGAAGGCATGGTGTGCATCCCAAATGGCCCCCTATTCTCTATAAAGTGCACTACTTTTGTTTGACCAGAGCCCACAGTGCAGCACACTCCCAATGTACTCTAAGCAGTGTAATGTTGTGTTGTCCCACCAGCCCTGAGGTGCAGAGGGTTAAATTTAGAGTCTTTCCAGGAACAGGAGTGGCATCCCTGCAGGCCTGTATGGGGCCAGTGTGTGTGTCTGTGTGTATATGTGTGTGTATATGTGTGTGTATGTGTGTGTGCTGTGCGTGGTGGGTGCTGGCCCTGGTGCCGTGTGTGACGCTGAGTGGCACGCCATCTAGCCATTGGAAGGGAACACTGCTCTGCTCCAGTTTACCCCCTGATTCGCGGCCCTGACTGCCCTACCCTGGCCTGCCATGCTACCATAATGGGCAGTGACAGCCAGACCCCCTAGGACAACACCGGCCACAGAATGGGAATGCGTGTTTATTAATGGAAAAAGGGGAAAAGAGAATAGCAATAATAAGACGCAGAGGCACAAGTCCAGGCAATGTGACGGCTGGACAGATATACCGTGACAACCCTGACTCCCCCCTGGCTGAATCTGTGGAGCCAACCATGCGAGGGCAAACTGGATCAGACAGACACTAATCTATTTCCCCTCTCTGGACGCTCATCAGTGACGTATGACTCATATGAAATGGAATAAAGATGCATCATGTTTAATGCACGCTGAAGTTGTGGGGGAATTTGTCACCACAAACTACAGTAAAGGGACATTATAAAACTTTTGCGATGTTGATGAAACACAGGTGCAATTAGAGACATTCGAAGCCTTAATATGGATGACATAATAACCAAACAATCTGCAGTCATGCATCCCAGATATGACAATGCTAGTTTGTTATGCCACATCGAAGCACATGGCCTTATGTAAAGGTAAGAACAGTAGTTAAACAAACATAATCTCTGAGTGTTTCACTGCACATCAACATTGTGCCAAATACTTTTTTCACATTACAGTAAGCGTTTGTCTATGTTCTCAGTCTGCCAACTGCTTTACATTTCCTGATGAAGGGATTTAGGGCATGTGTGTTTATGTGTCTGCGTGCGCGTGAGTTCTTGCAAGTGTGTGTGTACCTGTGTTGTGTGTGGGTTTTCTCATGCGCGTGCATTTCCTTCCTGTGCAGCTCTAATCTGTGAAATATGCTTAGGTAATGAGAGCAGAAGTTATGGTCTGCTCTGGGAAATTTAGAGAACTTGCTTTTCTGCCTCAGGAAATTATGAGGCAAAAAATATTTTATTAATGCACCATTAAAAATGGATTAATGTTCATTACTTTCTCTGATGACTTTCATCTACTTTGTATGTAGAGTGAGAATTTCATTTCTCACAAAAAGCAGGCGATACAGGGCCAAGGTAAGTGCTACATTTTCCCCATCCAAAGATAGTTGGACAGGCCATTACTGGAGCTATCAATGCACCAATCAAACAATTGGGCTTTCATAGGGTATCGACACATCATATCACCATTTAGAATATAACACCACTGCCCATTATAAATGAATAACTCTAAAGCTGAAATGTTTTGTTTCAGCTGTCATGGATACAACATAAAGTCACCATCCCGGGCAGGCATCAAAAGGGGGGACTTGCTAATAAAGTGTTTACCAATTAATACTGGCCGTGCTTGTATTATACCATATTGAATAATTATTGAACAACCCCTATAAAGTTGTGGAGAAAATATATTAAGGATTCTCAGTTACATTTCAGCCTTATTTAACTCACATATACAGTATGTTAGACAGATCTATACCTACAGCGCCTATCATAGTATTCACCGCTCTTGGATTGTATCACATTTCATTGTCTACAATCTACACAAAATACTCTATAATGTTAAAGTGGAAGTATTTAAAACATTTTTTTTTAAGATGAATTAAAAATATACTCATCCCTGAGTCAATACATGTTAGAAACACCTTAGGCAGTGATTACAGCTGTGAGTCTTCTTGGGTAAGTCTTTAAGAGCTTTGCATACCTGGATTGTGCAATATTTTCCCTTTATTCCTTTGAAAATTCTTCAAGTTATTTTCAAAATTCTTGCCATAGATTTTCAAGCATATTTAAGTCAAAACTATAACTTGGCCACTAAGGAACAGTCACTGGCTTCTTGTTAAGCAACTCCAATGTAGATGTGGCCTTGTGTTGTAGGTTACTGTTCTGCTAAAAGGTGAATGCCTCTCACAGTGTCTGGTGTTTTTTTGTATCTTGATAAACTCCCCATTGCTCTCTGATGTCAAGCATACCTAGGCCATGATGCAGTCACCACCTTGTTCGAAAATAAGGAGGCAGTTACTCAGTGATGTGTTTTGTTGGATTTGCCTCAAACATGAGGCCTTGTATTTAGGCAGAAAAGTCTATTCCTTTGCCAATTGTTTTACAGTATTACTTTAGTGCCTTGCTGCATGTTTTGGAGAATTATTCTGTATATTTGTATTGTTCTTTTCACTCTGTCATTTAGGTCATTATTGTGGAGTCACTGCAACGTTGTTGATCCATTCACATGTTTTTCTCCCATCAAAGCCATTGAACTCTGTAGTGGTTTTAGAATCACCAATGGCCCCATGCTGACATCTCTGAGCAGTTTCCTTCCTGTCCTGCAGCTCAGTTCAGAAAGAAGACTGTGGATGTTTCTCAAAATGAATGCTACCGTTCTCCGAGCACGCAAATTGGAGCACGGGAGGGTTGGAGTAGGAGTCCGAATCAAAGTATGCGAACTGGAGCATGGAGAGCACTACTCAGTTTGTACATATTTTGAAGCATGCATTGATGCAAGCTTCAGCGGAAAGTATGCAAAGGTACATGACGCAACCCCGTAAAAAATGATGCACATTTTCTTGAACTCAATGGGAGCCATTATTTGAGCAGAAGCGAGAGAAATACACTCCACCTTTGGAATTAAATGTTGCCTATTCACATCTCAAACTGTATGTTGCCTGACTACAATATTTTATCTTGATGCGTTAATAAATACATGCTGTGTTAATTACATGCCTACAATACCTACTATAGTGTGCGTAGGTTCAAGGCCATAATGTGTCAATAGAGCTAACTCGCTAGCTACTACTGTTGGCTAGCCAGATATCCACAAAGAATTGATAGCTAGCTACCCATGAAGAATTGCCATTTTCCTTGGGTAACATTGGTTTTATGTCATTTTTGCCTGTTATATTATCTGGTTAGCTCATTGTTATGATTCACATATAACTAGCTGATAGTTATGTAAAGTGTTTTCTTTGTATATATCTTATTTCATCTCTATTGCCACTGTCTTGACTGGAGGAAGGATGTTTCAGTGAATGGTTAAGTCCATAGTCCATGTCAATTAGGGGAATAACCTATGTGTAAATGTAACAATCTGCTGTTGTGTTTTGTGTTATCTGTGATTGTTTTGTTTTGTTTTGTGTCATTTCTTAGTCATTGTACCTAAACTGTATGTGTAAACATGTATATGCAGGGCCCAGCTGTAAAAGAGACCTTGGTCTCAGTCTGTGTTCCTTGTGGAAATGAAGATATAATAATAGGGCTAACTGGCTAGCTAGCTAGTCACAAATAATTGTAAGCTAGCTATCCATGAGGAATTGAAATCTACTATACCTTGCATAGCATTAGTTTGAGGGTAATTTTTTGCCTGTTTAACTAGCTGGTTGGCTAGCTAGATTACAACGATTCGCATACAGTGCTTTCAGAAACAATTCAGACCCCTTGACCTTTTCCACATTACAGCCTTATTTAAAAAAAAAAGTTTTTTAAAATTCTCAGCAATCTACAGACAATACCACATAATGACAAAGCAAAGACATTTGAGCAATTTATGCAAATGTTTTAGATAAAAAAAACAGAAATAAATCACATTTACATAAGTATTCAGACCCAGACACCTTTAGCAGCAATTGCAGCCTTGAGTCTTCTTGGGTATGATGCTACAAGCTTGGCACCCTTGTATTTGGGGAGTTTCTCCCATTCCTCTCTCCAGATCTTCTCAAGCTCTGTCAGGTTCGATGGGGAGCGTTGCTGCACAGTTTTTTACAGGTCTCTCCAGAGATGTTTAATAGAATTCAAGTCCGGGCTCTGACTGGGCCACTCCAGGACATTCAGAGACTTTTCCCGAAGCCACTCCTGCATTATTTTGGCTGTGTGCTTAGGGTCATTATCCTGTTGGAAGAGGAACCTTTGCCACAGAGTGAGGTCTTGAGCGCTCTGGAGCAAGTTTTCATCAAGGATCTCTCTGTATTTGCTCTGTTCGTCTTTGACTCAATCCGGACTAGTTTCCCAATCCCTGCTGCTGGAAAACATCCCCACAGCATGATGTTGTCTCCACCATGTTTCACCGTAGGGATGGTGCCAGGTTTCCTCCAGACGTGACGCTTGGCATTCAGGCTAAAGAGTTCAATCTTGGTTTCATCAGACCAGAGCATCTTGTTTCTCATGGTCTGATAATCTTAGGTGCCTTTTGGCAAACTCCAAGAGGGCTGTCATGTGTCTTTTACTGAGCAGTGACTTCCGTCTGGCCACTCTACCATAAAGGCCTGATTGATGGAGTTCTGCAGAGATGGTTGTCCTTCTGGAAGGTTCTCTCATCTCCACAGAGGAACTCTAGAACTATGTCAGAGTGACCATCAGGTTCTTGGTCCCCTACCTGACCAAGGCCATTCTCCCCCGATTGCTCAGTTCGGCCGGATGACCAGCTCTAGGAAGAGTCTTGGGGGTTCCAAGACCTTCGTTCCTTCATTGAAGAATGATGGAGGCCACTGTGTTCTTGGAGACCTTCAATGCTGCAGAATGTTGTTGGTACCTTTCCCCAGATCTGTGCCTCAACACAATCCCGTCGCAGAGCTCTATGGACCATTCCTTTGACCTCATGGCTTGGTTTTTGCTCTGACATGCACAGTCAATTGTGGGACCTTATATAGACATGTGTTTTCCTTTTCAAATAATGTCCTATCAATTGAATTTACTATAGGTGGACTCCAATCAAGTTGTAGAAACATCTCAAGGATAATAAATGGAAACAGGATGCACCTGAATACTTATGTAAATGGTCTGAATACTTACGTAAATAAGGTAAGTTTCTTACAAACCTGTTTTCGCTTTGTCATTATGGGGTATTGTGTGTAGATTGCTGAGGATATTATTTTATTCAATCCATTTTAGAAGACGGCTTTAACGTAACAAAATGTGGAAAAATTCAAGGGGTCTGAATACTTTCTGAAGGGGCTAATAATTATGAAGTATAACGTTTGCTTTGTGTATATTTTTGTTTTGTATCTATTGTTGCCATTTTTCTGGCTGGGGGGGTGCAAGTATTTCTCAAATGTAATGTTTTATGTGTTCTCCACACTCTCATCCTAATAAGAACATAATCAAGAGAACGTCTTTTAAAAAAACTTTTTATTTGATTTATTTCACCTTTATTTAACCAGGTAGGCTAGTTGAGAACAAGTTCTCATTTGCAACTGCGACCTGGCCAAGATAAAGCATAGCAGTGTGAACAGACAACACAGAGTTACACATGGAGTAAACAATAAACAAGTCAATAACACAGTAGAAAAACAAGAGAGTCTATATACATTGTGTGCCAAAGGCAGAATGCACATGGAGCATGAGAGTGTGGAGCACGGTAGTATGCATATTCAGAAATACGCTGAATCTTTGGCCTACCTGGATAAATAAAGGTGGAATCTTTGATGTGTCTGGATGGTTTAATACATCATCTACAGCATAATTATGAACTTGACCATGCTTAAATAGATATTCAATGTCTGATTTGTGATTGTTACCTATCTACCTATCTACCATACATCATCTACAGCATAATTATGAACTTGACCATGCTTAAATAGATATTCAATGTCTGATTTGTGATTGTTACCTATCTACCTATCTACCATACATCATCTACAGCATAATTATGAACTTGACCATGCTTAAATAGATATTCAATGTCTGATTTGTGATTGTTACCTATCTACCTATCTACCATACATCATCTACAGCATAATTATGAACTTGACCATGCTTAAATAGATATTCAATGTCTGATTTGTGATTGTTACCTATCTACCTATCTACCAACCACGGCCCTTGTGCTTTCGAAAAGCTCCTGGGCATTTGTAGTTGAATCTATGCTTGAAATGCAATGCTTGAATGAGGGACATTAAATATGTTGTACAGTTGAAGTCGGAAGTTTACATACACCTTATTCAAATACATTGAAACATAGTTTTTCACAATTCCTGACATTTAATCCTAGTAAAAAATTCCCTGTCTTAGGTCAGTTAGGATCACCGCTTTATTTTAAGAATGTGAAATGTCAGAATAATAGTAGAGAGAGTGGTTTATATCAGCTTTTATTTCTTTCATCACATTCCCAGGGGGTCCCAAGACTTAATTAGTATTTGGTAGCATTGCCTTTAAATTGTTTAACTTGGGTAAAATGTTTCAGGTAGCCTTCCACAAGCTTCCCACAATAAGTTGTGTGAATATTGGCGCACGTGCTTTTCCAGTTCTGTCCACAAATTTTCTATAGGATTGAGGTCAGGGCTTTGTGATGGCCACTCCAATTCCTTGACTTTGTTGTCCTTAAGCCATTTTGCCACAACTTTGGAAGTATGCTTGGGGTCGTTGTCCATTTGGAAGACCCATTTGTGACAAAGCTTTAACTTCCTGACTGATGTCTTGAGATGTTGCTTCAATATATCCACATACATTTCCTCCTCATGATGCCATCTATTTTGTGAAGTGCACCAGTCCCTCCTGCAGCAAAGCACCCCCACAACATGATGCTGCCACCCCGTGCTTCATGATTGGGATGGGGTTCTTGCAAACTTCCCCCTTCTTCCTCCAAACATAACAATGGTCATTATGGCCAAACAGTTATATTTTTGTTTCATCAGACCAGAGGACATTTCTCCAAAAAGTACGATCTTTGTCCCCATGTGCAGTTGCAAACCGTAGTCTGGCTTTTTATGGCGGTTTTGGAGCAGTGGCTTCTTCCTTGCTGAGCGGCCTTTCATGTTATGTCGATATAGGACTCGTTTTACTGTGGATATAGATACTTTTGTACCTGTTTCCTCCAGCATCTTCACAAGGTCTTTTGCTGTTGTTCTGGGATTGATTTGCACTTTTCGCACCAAAGTACGTTCATCTCTAGGAGACAGAATGTGTCTCCTACCTGAGCGGTATGATGGCTGTGTGGTCCCATGGTGTTTGTACTTGCGTATGATTGTTTGTACAGATGAATGTGATACCTTCAGGTATTTGGAAATTCCTCCCAAGAATGAACCAGTCTTGTGGAGGCCTACAATTTTTTTCTGAGGTCTTGGCTGATTTCTTTAGATTTTTCCATGATGTCAAGCAAAGAGCCACTGAGTTTGAAGGTATGCCATGAAATACAGCCACAGGTACACCTCCAATTGACTCAAATGATGTCAATTACCCCATAAAAAGCTTCTAAAACCATGTCATCATTTTCTGGAATTTCCCAAGCTGTTTAAAGGCACAGTCAACTTAGTGCATGTCAGCTTCTGACCCACTGGAATTGTGATACAGTGAATTATAAGTGAAATAATCTGTCTGTAAACAATTATTGGAAAAATGACTTGTGTCATGCACAAAGTAGATTTCCTAACCGACTTGCCAAAACTATAGTTTGTTAACAAGAAATTTGTGGAGTGGTTGAAAAATGAGTTTTCATGACACCAACCTAAGTGTTTGTAAACTTCCGACTTCAACTGTATGTATGGGGATAGAGGAAGGGGTAGTCATTTAAAAATCATATCAACCACTGTTATTTTACACAAAGTGAGTCCATGTAATTTATTATGTGATTTGTTAAGCCACATTTCATTCCTGATCAAATTTACTTATTTAATTGTTTCCTTTTAACTTTGACATTATGGAGTATTTGTGTAGAACAATTATCAAAAATCACAATTAAATATATTTCAAACCTTTGTAATGGAACAAAATGTAAGGCAACAAAAATCCAATTGGGGTCAATACTTATGATACCCAAGGAATATCCTGAATAAGGAAAGAAAAACATGATATTGTGATTTACATTTTAGCAATATGTGATTTCTCTGAATCAAATCTCTCCTCAGTATTTCTATTACAGCACGGTCCTGGAAGGAAGATGTATCTACTGTATGTAATTACAAAGATGATGTCTGCATAACATAAAGGAAAGAATAGAGGTGATTCACATTTTGCCTCGAATCATGAAATCTCAGCCATTGGCATAGTTAAGAAAATACTGCTAAGCTTTCTAAATCACTCTCTAATTCCCCTAGCTTTGAAAAAGCCACATTATTCTTATTGGTTATGGATGGAGGACTCTCTATCTGGCTCTTGTTGGATTTAGATTTCGGAGTCCTCACGTGCAGATCCAGGAATTCAAATCAAGGAAGCCTCTTTCCTTCTTAATGTTGATATTTCTGCTATTAGACGAGATTATTAATTTTCTTTCTTTGTTTCTTTTCTTTGTTTCTTTTCTTTGTTTAATTTTTCTTTCTTTCATTCATTCTTTCTTTCTTTCTTTCTTCTCTCTGTTGTTCTTTCCCAGTGGGAGGATCCAGAGATGTGGAGGCGGGAGCTGAGCGCCACAATGGGAAACTAAGCTCGTTCTCTGCTCGGCCCCAATCTTCAAAATAACTCTGGCCCAGTCCCAAATGGCACCCAAGCTATTCCCTTTATAGTGCACTTCTTATTTTCCCTAGTGCTCAATTTATAAACTACGGTAGTGCACTATATAGTGAAGAGGGCTCCATTTGGGACGCATCATTATTCTCCCAAAGAAAAGCCTGAACGAGAGCCAACCATAGGAGCCAACCTCCACACTCCCTCCCAGCTCTGATCATCCAGCATCTAGCCTCTAGGCAGGCTCTCCTTTCTCTCGCTCCTCTCCTCTTACTTCCCAATCCTTACTCACAAGAGGAACATACAAGTGGATCCTAGCGCAGGCAACACCATCTTAGAGAAAAACAAACAACAACAGCATGAAATGATACTACTCTATTTACCCATGCAGATTGTCGAGTCTGACAATATTATAGCATTTTGATTAAATTACATTTATTGTGATTTATGGTAGTTACACTAAGTGACTAGTATTCATCCGATGAGCCACATTCTCTTACATCTGCACAGCTCTTACTAGCTACACAGTACATACCAGTCAGATGATTTCATTATTTTAATTGAGTGCAGAATATCTATATTACATAGTTTTTGTTGGACACAAATAACTTTGTTTTTACAGCTTTTTCTTTATTGTTACATGTACTGTACAAGCCACTTGGGTCTGACAACTTGCATGGAAGATGACTGAGGATAATAGCGGACGATATTACCACTCCTATTTGCCATATCTTAAATTTAAGCCTACTAGAAAGTGTGTGCCCTCAGGCCTGGAGGGAAGCAAAAGTCATTCTGCTACATAGGCCTAAGAATAGTAATTTAAGCCTACTAGAAAGTGTGTGCCCTCAGGCCTGGAGGGAAGCAAAAGTAATTACGCTACATAAGCCTAAGAATAGTAATGCCCCCTTTACTGGCTCAAATAGGCGACCAATCATCCTGTTACCAACCCTTAGTAAACTTTTGGGGAAAATGGTGTTTGACCAGATACAATGATATTTTACAGTAAACAAATTGACAACATACTTTCAGCGTGCTTATAGGGAAGGACATTCAACAAGCACAGTACATACACAAATGACTGATGCTTTACACACCCTGCTATATTGTGAAAATAAAGAGGTACCTGTCTAACAAAACACAGAAGGTGTTAATGTGTTAGGTGTAAGGTGTTAATGGAAGGGAATAAATTAGACCTAAATATTTAAAAACTATGAGCATTGTATATGGGACAAATATTTCACTAAACCCTAAACCTTAACTAAATCTTGTAATGAATAATGTGGAAATGTAGCAAGTTGAGGTGACTTAACTGCTTGGAGTAACCCTGGATTGTAAACTGTCATGGTCAAAACATATTGATACAACAGTAGCTAAGATGGGGAGAAGTCTGTCCATTATAAAGCGCTGCTCTGCCTTCTTAGCAGCACTATCAACAAGGCAGGTCCTACAGGACCTAGTTTTCTCGCACCTGGACTACTGTTCAGTCGTGTGGTCATGTGCCACAAAGAGGGCACCTTAGGAAAATTGCAATTGGCTCAGAACAAGGCATCACGGCTGGCCCTGGGATGTACACAGAGAGCTAACTTGAATTAATATGCATGTCAATCTCTCCTGGCTCAAAGTGGAGGAGAGATTGACTTCATCACTACTTGCATTTGTGAGAGGTATTGACATGTTGACTGCACTGAGATGTCTGTTTGAACTACTGGCACACAGCTCGGACACCCATGCATACCCCACAAGACGTGCCACTAGAGGTCTTTTCACAGTCCCCAAGTCCAGAACAGACTATGGGAGGTGCACAGTACGACATGGAGCCATGAGTACATGGAACTCTTTTCCACATCAAGTAACTGATGCAATCAGTAAAATTAGAATAGATGAATGTCTTCTGAGTGCAAGCATATGAAGATCATCAAAGGTAAGTGATTAATTTTATCTCTATTTCTGACTTGTGTAACTCTTCTACTTGGCTGGTTACTGTTTGTAATGATTTGTCTGCTGGGCTATGTTTTCAAATAATCGTAAGGTATACTTTCACCGTAAAGCATTTTTAAAATCTGACACTATGGTTGGATTCACAAGAAGTTCATCTTTAAACTAATGTAAATTTTTAAACTAATGCGCTCTGTAATCTCACTGGATGTTGGCCAGGTGGGACGCTAGTGTCCCACATACCCTAGAGAGGTTAAACATGCTAGAGGTGGAATTAGGTTTTTAGACATTTTTTAAAATTCATACAAATGAAAAGCTGAAATATCTTAGGTCAATAAGTATTCAACCCCATTGTTATGGCAAACTTAAATAAGTGCAGAACTCACTCTGTGTGCAATAAGTGTTTAACATGACTTGACTATGATATAATAATTTGAATGTTTAAAGGTAATGACTAAAGGATTCCACCCAAAATTGTATAACTGTGTGAAATGTGTTAGAATCATAAGAATACAATCTGAGAATGTGTGTAGCTCTGTTAGAATTCTAGAACTAGGGCATTGTATTCTTTTGTAGCTATGCAAGCAGGCTGAAGTTGTAAAACAGATAACAAGAAACCGTTAGAGGTTTTACAACCAGGAGGCCCCAAAGGGGTGAGGAGAAGTGAAAGACGTGAAGAATGTGACAAGATTGATAGTTCTTTCTCTATTCTGTGGTCAGTGGGAAAGACTGTTTGTTGCCTGTGTGTGTGTGTGTGTGTGTGTGTGTGTGTGTGTGTGTGTGTGTGTGTGTGTGTGTGTGTGTGTGTGTGTGTGTGTGTGTGTGTGTGTGTGTGTGTGTGTGTATAAAAGACTGGCTCTGCTTTGGGGGCAGAGCTCTCTGAATAAAGATATTTTTGCAGAATCTGAAACCTTTCCTAATTCTTATTAACCCAACCTAGGGGGAATTGGTCAAAGCTATAAAATAGTTCAGTTAGAACATTAGGATAAACAATTTTCGTGACAACTTGTTCCTTCGAGCCGGATCTCAATACCTTTTTCTGTCGTCCTATGGGACACCGAAACCGTGCAAGGGTGGATCAAGGATCCGTAAGACAAATACCTGACAAATACCTTTCCATTTCAGGCCGGTGCAAACTGGTACGCGACAGAGACGATGACGATATCCAACCTACATTGAATTCTCAGCTGCAAGATAAGGTCAGTAATCTTTATTCATTCGTTTCGGGTTAAATTCTAAACTTACTAAAAATGGACTTAGAATGGACTGGATTAAATTCCTATAAAGCAGTGGTCAAGAGAAATGTGAGGGAGGATTTTAACTGTAAAACTAACAGTAAGTAAGATTAGTATCGGGTATACCGTCCATATAATCTAATGTAGAGAAAGTCAAAATTATTTTTGTTGGTGTTGGCGGCACTGGGTTACAGATCACAGTAAGACATTTCGAGTAAGTAAGTTTGGTTCCGAAATGACTCAGGGTAGTTGAGGCCATTACCAAAATAAATTAAGTAAGTAAATTAAGTAAGTAAACTAGCTAATATTGAGACCTAATTGAGTCTTGGTCAAAAGTATATTAGATGGAAAACATAATATAGAAGGTGTAGGATATGATAAATTATTAAAGTCAAAAGGCATAACAAACAATGAAAAAAGAGGCTGTTGACCAGGGCTGTACAACCCCTGGAAAATAGCTTATAGTTGTATACGTGTGAGACATAATTATCTGTTGATCGCCTCTTTAAATAAGTTTAAATAAGTTTTCAATGTGGATAGTTATACCACACAGGAGAATGAGAGTACACCCATAGATTGTGAGAATACACATTAGAAAAAAACTATAGTAATTGAGTAAGAAAGTAAAAAGCACACACTCGTTTTCAACGAGGATAAGAAGATAATTACTTGCGTGTGAGAAAGATATATTAATCAGTTAATATTAATCAGTCGAAAGTCATAAGGAACAATGGAAAAATAGGCTGTTAACTTCTTGCGACGAGCAAACCCGTATCCGGGAGCGTAATCATATCCTCAAAAGCATTAGCATAACGCAACGGACATAAATACTCCTAGAAACTTTTCCTATTCATGAAAATCGCATATGAAATTAAATAAATATAGTCAAACACAAGCTTAGCCTTTTGTTAACAACACTGTCATCTCAGATTTTCAAAATATGCGTTACAGCCAACGCTAGTGTTCAAATGTTCCTTTTTTCCAAAAATATTATTTTTGTAGGCGAAAAAGCTCCCGTTTCTTCACCATGTTTGGCTGAGAAATCGACCGAAAAATGCTACAACTATAACGCCAAACTTTTTTCAAAATTAGCTACATAATATCGACAGAAACACGGCAAACATTGTTTAGGATCCATCCTCAAGGTGCTTTTAACAAATACATTCGATAATATATCCGTCGAGGCAGTTGGTTTCTCATAAGAAGCGATTTTCTCATAAGAAGCGATTGGAAAAATGGATACCTCAGTATTTTAAGCTAGGTTTTCTGCGGGAGACACCATGTGACCACATGCCATATATGGTCCCTTACAGCCATTCTTCAAGGGAAATGCCTAAAAAGACGCCACAATGCTGTAGACACCTTGGGGAAAACGTGGAAAACGTAAGCTCATTCACAGCCATATAAGGAGTCATTGGCATGAGGCGGTTTCAAAAAATGCGGCACTTCCTGGTTGTTTTTTTATCTGGGTTTCGCCTGTAACATCAGTTCTGTGGCACTCACAGACAATATCTTTGCAGTTTTGGAAACGTCAGAGTGTTTTCTTTCCAAAGCTGTCAATTATATGCATAGTCGAGCATTTTTTCCTGACAAAATATCTTGTTTAAAACGGGAAAGTTTTTCATCCAAAAATTAAAATAGCGCCCCCTAAATCCAACTGGTTAACCAGGGCCTTTACAACCCCTGGGAAATAGCATATTGTTGTATACGTGTGAGACCTAATAATCTATCAAAAGTCATAAAAATAATTATTCTAAGATCCTAGGAGAGATCAACAGGAGGTATTTATCAACATAGAAAGTAAAAGTACACACACATAGGTTAAGGATAATAACAGTAGAAAGAACACACCTAGAAAGTCAAAGCACATACATATAAATTGTGAGATTAAGAATAATAACAGATCATAGAAACACACACATAAATTGTGAAAATAAGCATAATAACAAGGAAAGTAATTGAATAACATGGGTGGTAAATCCTCAAAGGAGGTCCCGGAATTCACCGGGGATGAGAGATATATGGAATCTCAAGATCAGAGGAGTGCATATTATGGTCTGAAATGGAGAAAGAATTATGGTTTTGATGGGCGTCTTAATGTAGATAAATTACAGTCTATGATTAAACAGATGCATAAAACCTGTGAAGATAATATAGAAAGACAGCAAGTGGAAGGACTAGATACCGCTAAGGTGTGGCTGTCTGAGGCCCGTGGAAGAAGGGAAGAAGGAAAGAAGGAAGGGACCTAAGAGAGAAGGGAAAAATGGACAGGATCAGACGATAGAAAGTGTTTTAATTGTGACAAAACAGGACATCTGGCCCGAGAGTGTAGTGCTCCTCTAAAGGATAAGGGAGAAAGACAGTACCGAGACAGAGAGAACAAGAAACGAGAGCAAGAGCAGAGAGAAAGAGAGAGAAAGAGATATGGAGATGAGACAGCACCAACTTTTTAAAGGTTTTAGATTTGTTAATAATTGATCAAATTGAAGACAGGTCTATCTGTTTTCAATACAGGAGGATCAGAAACTAACGCTACTTTTCAAATCTTGTCCAACTCTCAACAGTGTTACCCTTTTCCAAGATGGCCGTACTTCTTCATTGCACAAAGGAATAACATCAACCAAATTCCAAAGACGGGTGACATCCAGTGGAAGCGGTAGGAACTGCAAACAAGTGCCTAATAAATATCGTTTCCCCATGAGAACTCATTGAACAGACATAATTCTGAATGGTTAGTCCTCTGGGTTTTGCCTGCTACATAAATGATGTTATACTCACAGACATGATTCAAACAGTTTCTATCCAAATCTACTAATAATATGCATATCTTATGTTCTTGGCATGAGTAGCAGGAAGTTGAAATTGGGCATGCTACTTATCCAAAAGTGAAAATGCTGCCCCCTATCCCAAAGAGGTTTTAAACAACAGGTTTGTTTTTACTAAATTTATGCAACAGGTTGAGATGATTAGATAGCTGGAAAGGGGTTATGGGTTTGTTTATTATTTACTGTTCATTGTTTATTTTAGGTGTTGATTTCACTTAATTAAACATTGTATTATCTGATGTGTTTGAGTAGGATTCTTTCTTCCGGGACGGATGGAAGTCACCTAAAGTATGTATGTTCAAGGAGACGTCTACACTTTTATTAAATGACTGGGATTAAATATCACTGATTCTTTACGCTGAGAAATGTACTACATTTACGACAGAAAAATAAATATTACATTTAGTGGGGTAACAGGAACAATCTATAGAGAAAAAGCTATCACATATTTGTTGGACATTGGTCTAGTAATGATACCAGGATAATTGTATCTAAGGGTAGCGCATGTTCAATTAAGCATACATATACATTGATGTAGATTAAAACTAATGATTAATGATTTGAGGGAGTACAGTGGAATTATCATTGTTATCAGTTTTCATTTGTAGGTAACTTTTGGGTTTCTGTATCGGTGTAGTATAATGAGTGCTGACAAAGTGTTTTGTGTTTTTTCTTGGAAAATGGGGGTTTCATTGTCTCTCTTTGGAAGGTTTCCTGTGGCTATAATCTTGGAGTGAGTGAGATTGAGGCCGTAAACTACCAAATCGAAAAGGCCTGGCAAGTTTCTGTTTGTTTTTACCTATGGGTTTGCAACACATAGTGTATAACTATTTGTTGGTGTTTTTAAAATACTATGTTTGATTTGTGTGTACTATTTCTTTTGGTTTTGGTGAGTTTTCTTTTTGTCTTAGTACCAAGGTTTCTTAAAGGGGCACGCCACCGGTCCCTTTTCCCTTTTTGTTTCGTTTTGTCTTATTGGTTGCACCTGTTCCCTGCTTTGTTTCTTGATTTATGTCTATTTAAGCCTGTTAGGTCCGCCTAGGTTTGTGCGGGATTGTTACTCTGTTGGTTGTGGATGTGTTTGCGTGTTTGTTTTTTCCGGACTGTTTTGTCCTGTGTTTGGGCTGGTCTGTTTTGTGCCCCCTGTATTTTGGCGTGACCGTTTTGTGCCGGAGAATAAATATTACGATTACCGAACCCTCTGCTCTCTGCACCTGACTCCAACCCACCACTCCTAGTAAACTCTGACAGTAATTTGTGAAATTGATAATTATGATGAAGTTTTAAGTTCTTAGACATATTTGTAATCTTGGACCAATGTGAAGAAAGACTAAGCATAGGCTTCCTTATGACTATTTTCCTATGACCATAAGGGTACAATAATTGTTATTTGTGAAGTTTTTCAGAGTAGAGATTTTAATTTGAATGTGTTATTTGAAATTTGTTTTATCTTTTGACCAGGATACGGTCCTTTAAGGGGAGGATACGGTCCTTTGAGGTTTGGATTTATATTTTTGGGGCGAAGGTGGGGTTATAAAAGATTGTTATAAGGTTATTTTGAAACTCCCACTATTTCGGCTTAAGTAATGTTTAGTAACCTAGCTACATTTTATTTTCCCTTAGGCAATTAGCTGTTGTTGTATGTAGATTATATTTTTGTGTGAAATTTAACACAACAAGGCTGTAAAATTTATATTATAGTATTATCATATTTTTTTGTTGAATAAGGTTATAAAGTTAGCAAGAATACGTTTTAATTATGGTAAACCTATGTTAAATATTTAGGACATATTTTAAGCCTGAAGGAGTAAGAATAAATGGGGAAAAGATTTTGGTCCATTCAACATCTGGACATCAGGTTTGTTGAAAGACTGTCTGCTCCATTGGTTCTAAAACTTGAGAAGTTGGGAGGGCAGGCATGTATTCCAGTCCTTATCTCCAGGTTATGTCCAGTTAATCTGTTGGGAAGAGATACAATGACGCTGTTGAATGTGGCCTTCACCCCCACAGAAAGCCCGAGGCCATAAAAGGGATTACTCCCACCTTTGAAGAATTGGTAGAGGGGGGTGTAATTAGAGAAGGAGATTAAGCACAGTGCAATTCTCCAATATTCCCTGTAAAGAAAGCAGCCCGCAGTAACTTACAAAGAGTGAATCAAAGTGCAATACTTAGAGCTCCAAGTGTACCAGACCCACACACGTTGCTTAATCAATTGAAAACAGAAAATACCTATTTTTCTGTCTACCAATCTTACCAAAGTCACTGTTTAGATCAGTGAGTGCCACAGAACTGATGCTACAGGCGAAAGCATTTCGCTACACTCGCATTAACATCTGCTAACCATGTGTATGTGACAAATAAAATTTGATTTGAAACCAAGATGAAATTTCAAACAGGAAATGCCCCAGATTTTGAAGGCGCTGTGTTCCAATGTCTCCTTATATGGCTGTGAATGTGCCAGGAATGAGCTTACACTTTCTGTCGTTTCCCCAAGGTGTCTGCAGTATTGTGACGTATTTGTAAGCATATCATTGGAAGATTGACCATAAGAGACTACATTTACCAGGTGCTCGCTTGGTGTCCTCCGTCGAAATTATTGCGTAATCTCCAGCTGCATGTATTTTTCCATTTGCTTCAGAGGAGAAACCAAACTGCCACAAATGATTTATCATCGAATAGATATGTGAAAAACACCTTGAGGATTGATTCTAAACAACGTTTGCCATGTTTCTGTCGATATTATTGAGTTAATTTGGAAAAAAGTTTGGTGTTGTAATGACTGAATTTTCGGGGGTTTTTCTTAGCCAAACGTGATGAACAAAACGAAGCGATTTCTCCTACACAAATAATCTTTTTGGAAAAACTGAACATTTGCTATCTAACTGAGAGTCTCCTCATTGATAACATCCGAAGTTCTTCAAAGGTAAATTATTTTATTTTAATGCTTTTCTTGTTTTTGTGAAAATGTTGCCTGCTGAATGCTAGGCTTAATGCTATGCTAGCTATCAATACTCTTACACAAATGCTTGTGTAGCTATGGTTGAAAAGCATATTTTGAAAATCTGAGATGACAGTGTTGTTAACAAAAGGCTAAGCTTGTGAGTGAATATATTTCTTTCATTTCAGTTGTGATTTTCATGAAAAGTTAACGTTGCGTTATGGTAATGAGCTTGAGGCTATGATTACACTCCCGGATACGGGATTGCTCGACGCAAGAAGTTAAGCAGGGGGACACGTCTGGCACTGCAGGATTTGAGGCCCTGGCCACATAGTGTGTTACTGATGGTAGGCTTTGTTACTTTGGTCCCAGCTCTCTGCAGGTCATTCACTAGGTCCCCCCGTGTGGTTCTGGGATTTTTGCTCACCGTTCTTGTGATCATTTTGACCCCACGGGGTGAGATCTTGCGTGGAGCCCCAGATCGAGGGAGATTATCAGTGGTCTTGTATGTCTTCCATTTCCTAATAATTGCTCCCACAGTTGATTTCTTCAAACCAAGCTGCTTACCTATTGCACATTCAGTCTTCCCAGCCTGGTGCAGGTCTACAATTTTGTTTCTGGTGTCCTTTGACAGCTCTTTGGTCTTGGCCATAGTGGAGTTTGGAGTGTGACTGTTTGAGGTTGTGGACAGGTGTCTTTTATACTGATAACAAGTTCAAACAGATGCCATTAATATAGGTAATGAGTGGAGGACAGAGGAGCCTCTTATAGAAGAACCTCTAGTGACACCCCATCCCGGATCCGGGAGCTTTATCATTGACTGACACTAATTAGCATTACGCAACGGACATAAATATTACAAAAAAATATTCCTATTCATGAAAATCACAAGTGAAATATATTGAGACACAGCTTAGCCTTTTGTTAATCACCCTGTCATCTCAGATTTTCAAAATATGCTTTACAGCCAAAGCAAGACAAGCATTTGTGTAAGTTTATCGATAGCCTAGCATAGCATTATGGCCAGCTAGCAGCAGGTAACTTGGTCACAAAAATCAGAAAAGCAATCAAATTAAATCGTTTACCTTTGATGAGCTTTGGATGTTTTCACTCACGAGACTCCCAGTTAGATAGCCAATGTTCCTTTATTCCAAAAAGATTCTTTTTGTACGCGGAATAGCTCCGTTTGTCCTTCACGTTTGGCTGAGAAATCGACCGGAAATTGCGGTCACGACAACGCCGAAAAATATTCCAAATTAGCTCCATAATATCGACAGAAACATGGCAAACGTTGTTTATAATCAATCCTCAATGTGTTTTTCAAATATCTATTTGATAATATATCCACCGGGACAATTGGTTTTTCAGTAGGACCGATTGGAAAAATGGCTACCTCTGTATTTTACTCTGAGAGCCATCAGGTGACCACTTACACAATGTAGCCGCTTACGGGTATTCTTCACCATAAAGGCGTAAAACTATGTCACAATGCTATAGACACCTTGAGGAATACGTAGAAAAAGTAATCTGGTTGATAGCCCATTCACTGCTCAATAGGGGCGCATTGGAACGCAGAGCTTTCAAAACATGAGGCACTTCCGGATTGTTTTTTTCTCAGGCTTTCGCCTGCAATATTAGTTCTGTTATACTCACAGACAATATTTTTACAGTTTTGGAAACTTTAGAGTGTTTTCTATCTTAAGCTGTATGCATATTCTAGCATCTTGTCCTGATAAAATATCATGTTTACTTTGGGAACGTTATTTTTCCAAAAATGAAAATACTGCCCCCTAGTCACAAGAGGTTAAAGAAGAAGTTACAGGTCTGTGAGAGCCAGAAATCTTGCTTGTTTTTAGGTGAACAAATACTTATTTTCCACCATAATTTGCAAATAAATTTATTAAAAATCCTACAATGTGATTTTCTGGATTTTTTTTCTTATTTTGTCTGTCATAGTTGAAGTGTACCTATAATGAAAATTACAGGCCTCTCTCATCTTTTTAAGTGGGAGAACTTGCACAATTGGTGGCTGACTAAATACTTTTTTGCCCCACTGTACCTTAGCAGAGCACATGAGAAGATTGTTTGTTAACCACACTCGTATGTCAAAGCTTTTGTGTCCCACAGGTGAATTACAGAAGATGATTCCTTAAATCCAACCAGGAGACTGGGAGTGGATCCAATCCCTGAGGAGAAAAGACTGGAAGCAGTCCCATTGGAAAGGCCCATACCAGGTTGTGTTGGTAACTGCCTTTGCCGTTAGAATAGCTGAGAGAGCTACTTGGGACCACGTTACCCATGGCAAAAAGGTAGGAACACATACGAACACTACTGATCACATACAGAGTTAGGAGAAGAACCGAGTACCAACAGGGTTCGGCGGTTACCTCCTTAACGAAGATCCCCTATCCCGACCTTTCATTACTGTGTGTGCTCCTAGAGTGTGAGTATGGGGGGTTCCTAGCAGATAGACGAAGGGCAGGAGAGGGTTGGCAGTTTTTGGGAATATGGGGGACCCTAAGCTGCATCATAGTACCAATAATCTTCCTAATTCATCCAGATCCACTACCAGTTGGAATAAATCGTACCGAATCTCTACCATTGTTGAGAGGCAAAAGACAAACTACTCAATATAAGGACAGCCAGAGAGGAGTGACATATAAAATAGGGGTTAGAAAAGGGCAGAACGCAAGATTTCAGATAAGGGTACTAAATTTGACTAACGGGTGGGGTTACTGTTATAAGGAGATAACTGACGAAAACACCCCCTTATACCTGTGTCAAACAATTATGTCCACATGTTCCTGGTCCCAGGTGTTTAAACACACATGGGGCAGGGAATATGAGAAGTACAGGAGAAAATGTTTAACCTCACAGTCCCTATAACTGATGTGTGATGGGCTTGTACCAACCAAGGAAGCATACGGCAGACACTACCAAAAGGGTGGGTAGGTACTTGCGCCCCGGTGTTATTGGCTCAACCAGTGAGGATTAGTCATCAACGACCAGTTGTGAGTAAAATGGACAGAAATAAGAGAAGTCTAGTCCTAGATGAAGGTAGCCCCATATGGATGGATTCCATAGGGATCCCTAGGGGAGTACCCGATGAATACAAGGCGTTGAATCAAATAGGGGAAGGGTTCACTACTACTTTCTTTTTGTGGGTTACAATAAATTAGAATGTGGATTGGATAAACTATATCTATTATAACCAACAAAGATTTGTTAATCAGACTAGGGATGCAGTAAGGGGATTCTCGACACAGCTATCCACCACCTCCCTCCTGACCTGGCAAAATAGGCTGGCTCTCGATATGTTATTGGCAGAAAAGGGCGGGGTTTGTAGAATGGTGGGGAGTCATTGCTGTACGTTAATTCCTAATAACACATCACCAGATGGGACAGTTACATGAGCTCTAGCAGGTTTAACGGCTCTAAGTGAAGAATGGGCTGAGAACTCAGGGGTTAATACATCTGTGACAGGGTGGTTTGATGAAATGTTATGCAAATGGTAAACCATAGTAGCTAACATCATGGGGGCTGCTATTGTTTGTATGGGTATGATCGTATTATGTGGTTGTTGTCTTATTCCCTGTGTCCGAGGTTTGGTGAGCAAGGCATTGGGGAATGCAGTATCCCAGCAGATGGTGAGGTACGGGCCCATCCCAGAGTCCAAACAATGGGATGAACACAATAGATATCCGAACCTGGTGGACACTGCTGATCCATTCGATCCTGATGACCTACAATTGAATAAGACATTTCTTAGTTCTAATGTGTGAAGGATATAGTGAAAATCGAGAGAAGAATTATGACTGGAAGTAGTAATAGAACAAATCCCTGGCAATTATGTGTTATTACTGTAGATAGATTAAATCTCTTGTGTGCAATATTTAGTCAAAGGATAGAATAATGAGAACGTTTAAAGGTAATGACTAAAGGATTCCACCCAAAATTGTATAACTGTGTGTAATGTGTTAGAATCATAAGAATATAATCTGAGAATGTGTGTAGCTCTGTTAGAATTCTAGAACTAGGGCATTGTATTATTTTGTAGCTATGCAAGCAGGGTGAAGTTGTAAAACAGATAACAAGAAACTGTTAGAGGTTTTACAACCAGGAGGCCCCAATGGGGCGAGGAGAAGTGGAAGAATGTGACAAGATTGATAGTTTTTTCTCTATTCTGTGGTCAGTGGGAAAGACGTGTGTGTGTGTGTGTGTGTGTGTGTGTGTGTGTGTGTGTGTGTGTGTGTGTGTGTGTGTGTGTGTGTGTGTGTGTGTGTGTGTGTGTGTGTGTGTGTGCGTGCTTGTGTGTGTGCGTGCTTGTGTGTGTGCGTGTGTGTGTGCGTGCTTGTGTGTGTGTATAAAAGACTGGCTCTGCTTTTGGGGGCAGAGCTCTCTGAATAAAGATATTTTTGCAGAATCTGAATCTTTGCCTAATTCTTATTAACCATAGCTTTACAACCTATGTGGAATTGGTCAAAGCTATACAATAGTTCAGTTAGAACATTAGGATAAAAAATTATTGTGACAGACTACCTCATCTCTATACCCTACATATACAATTACTGTATCTGTAAGGTCCCTCAGTTGAATTTCAAACACAAATTCAACCACAAAGAGGGGCACCTATTGGTACATGGGTAAAAAAAAAGCTGACATTGAATATACCTTTGAGCATGGTGAGGTTATCCATTACACTGGTGTATAAATACACCCAATCACTACAAAGATAGAGAAGTCCTTCCTAACTCAGTTGCCAGAGAGGAAGGAAACCGCTCAGGGATTTCACTATGAGGCCAATGGTGACTTTATTAAACAGTTACAGAACTGTATTGTCTGTGAAAGGAGAAAACTGTGGATGGATCAACAACATTGTAGTTACTCCAGAATACTAACCTAAATGACAGAGTGAAAATAAGGAAGCCTGTACTGAATAAAAATATACAAAAACATGCATCCTGTTTGCAACAAGGCACTAAAGTAATATTGCAAAAAATGTGGCGAAGCAATACACTTTTTTTCCCTGAATACAAATTGTTATGTTTGGGGCAAATCCAATATAACACATTACTGAGTACCACTCTACACATTTTCAAGCATAGTGGTGGGTGCGTCATGTTATGTGTATGCTTGTAATCAGGTTTTTAAAAAACGGAATGGAGCTAAGCACAGCCAAAATCCTAGTCTGTTCCTAGTTTCAGTCTGCTTTCCACCAGACAATGGGAGATAAATTCACTTTTCAGCAGGACAAAAAAACTAAAACACAAGGCCAATTCGCCACTGGAGTTGCTTACCAAGAAAACAGTGAATGTTCCTGAAGGGCTGAGTTACAGTTTTGACTTAAATCTCCAGTACATGAACAACTATGGCAAGACCTGAAATTGGTTGTCTAGAAATGATCAACAACCAATTTGACAGAGCTTGGAGGAATGTGAAAAGAATAATGGGCAAAGGTTGCACAATCCAGGTGTGGAAAGCTCTTAGAGATTTACCCACGAAGACACAGCTGTAATCGCTGTCAAAGGCTCTTCTACAAAGTATTGACTAAGGGGTGTGAATACTTGTGTAAATCCAATATCTCTGTATTTCATTTTTAATACATTGACAAACATTTCTAAAAACATGTTTTCCCTTTGTCATTATGGGGTATTGTGTGTAGGTGGGTGAGAGAGAAAAAATATTTCATACATTTTGTGGTATAAGTCAAGGCATATGAATACTTTCTGAAGGCACTGTAGTGCAGTGATTCCCGACCCTGGTCCTTGAGGACCCCCAACAGTACAGAGATTGTAACCCTGGACAAGCACACCTGATTCAAATTGTCAACTAATCATCAAGCCCTCCAATGAGTTGAATGAGGTGTGTTTGTCCAGGGCTACAATTAAAATGTGTACTGTTGGGGGTACACAAGGACCAGGGTCGGAAAACACTGCTGTAGCTGATTGACTTCAATCAAGGGGAACGGCAGATAGAGAAATGGCTGATCTGAACTGCTCACTCAGTCAGACATACAGAAGTCTCTGCTCAGCTCTAGATGGTAGCGTTTGGAAAAATGGTTGTGATACAAAGTCTTTTTTTACACAACCATTGTGGAGACGTTGCACAATGGTTGTGTAAAGGTTTCTATGCAGACCATACAGCAGATAAATATATCTGTGGTATTACAAATATAATGTCAAATATACAACCTGAGAGTTTACACAGCCAGGTTGCTTGGCATCTGATATTTCAGCAGAGGCAATTGAGATTCTAGAGATTCTACAGGTGATGGGAAACAAGTGTTACTCATGTCATTGTATAAATACTGTTGTATTTTTCCCTTGTAGAATGCAACCACCTCTATACAGAAGTATCTTACTCTGTGAAAAACATGTGATCAGTAGTAATTCGTATTGCCCACTGTTAATTCTCCCAATACATACAGTACCAATCAAAAGTTTGGACACACCTACTCTTTCAAGGGTTGTTCTTTATTTTTTACTATTTTCTACATTGTAGAATAATAGTGAAGACATCAAAACTATGAAATAACACATGTGGAATCATCTGGAATGTGTGGAACTAAAAGAGTGTTAAACAATCCAAATATATGTTATATTTGAGATTCTTCAAAGTAGCCACCCTTTGCCTTGATGACAGCTTTGCACACTCTTGGCATTCTCTCAACCAGCTTCATGAGGTAGTCACCTAGAATGCATTTCAATTAACAAGTGTGCCTTGTTAAAAGTTCATTTGTGGAATTCCTTTCGTTCTTAATGAGTTTGAGCCAATCAGTTGTGTTGTGACACGGTAGGGGTGGTATACAGAAGATAGCCCTATTTGGTAAAAGACCAAGTCCATATTATGGCAACATCATTACTTTAAGACATGGAGGTCAGTCAATTCGGTCAAAAACCATCAAGCAATATGATGAAACTGGCTCTCATGAGGACCGCCACAGGAAAGGAAGACCCAGAGTTACCTCTGCTGCATAGGATAAGTTCATTAGAGTTACCAGCCTCAGAAATTGCAGCCCAAATAAATGCTTCATAGAGTTCAAATAACAGACACATCTCAACATCAACTGTTCATAGGAGACTGTATGAATCAGGCCTTAATTGTTGGATTGCACCAATAAGAGAAGAGACTTGCTAGGGCCAAGAAACACATGCATTGGAAATTAGACCGGTGGAAATTCGTCCTTTGGTCTGATGAGTCCAAATGAGAGATTTTTGGTTGCATCCGCCTTATCTTTGTGAGACGCAGAGTAGGTTAACGGATGATCTCTGCATGTGTAGTTCCCATCGTGAAGCATGGAGGAGGAGGTGTGATGGTGTGGGGCTGCTTTGCGGGTGACTCTGTCCGTGATTTATTTAGAATTCTAGGCACACTTAACAAGCATGGCTATCACAGCATTCTGCAGCGATACGCCATCCCATCTGGTTTGAGTTTAGTGGGAATATAATTTATTTTCAACAGGACAATGACCCAACACACCTCCAGGTTGTGTAAGGGCTATTTGACCAAGAAGGAGAGTGATGGAGTGCTTTATCAGATTACCTGGCCTCCACAATCACCTGACCTCAACAAGTGCTCAGCATATGTGGGAACTCCTTCAAGACTGTTGGAAATGCAGTCCAGGTAAAGCTGGTTGAGAGAATGCCAAGAGTTTGCAAAGCTGTCATCAAGGCCAAGGGTGGCTACTTTGAAGAATCTAAAATCTCAAATATATTTAGATTTGTTTAACCCATTTTTGGTTACTACTTGATTCCATTTGTGTTATTTCAAAGTTTTGACGTCTTCACTATTATTCTACAAGGTAGAAAATAAAGTAAAGAAAAACCCTTGAATGATTAGGTGTGTCCAAACTTTTGTCTGGTACTGTATATAGAAAGACAGCAGGGGAACACTTGGAGAACAGAAATAGTCTGGAAATCTTTGTATCTTGAACAGGACTCAAAGGAACAATTTACTTTCCATTGAGAAATTGGGCATGTTGACTTTGGGGATGAGAATGCCAGCTCGGAGGAAAACACAAGACAGAACAAAGCAACACGACTGGACAGGTGGTATAGTATAGTTGCAAGTGTCTTTTATTGTTTTTCAGATACCGTAGAGTACATAACCTAGAGAGAGCACAAAGGGAGTAGGGGTGTATGAGACGTGGAGTTCCTCTGGAGATCAAGGGAGAGACACCAGATCCAATGCAAAGTTGGGCAGAATGACTTGGTCTGAGCAAAGAAATTCAGTGGATCTGAGAAGGATAGTTTGATTAATTAGTAAATCATTCATGCACATCTTAAGTTGTTTGTAATATTAAAAACACTTTATACATTATTGTATTTTTTTTGCCTGTGGCATCTCACAAGGCGGAAGGCTCTGAGTTGAGCCAGCTTCAGTTGGTGTTCAGTTCAGGAAGATTTGTCATATGTTTTAGAATTTCTCACTCCATCTCTCTAAGACGCATGAAAATGCTTAAGTGTGTTTTTTTTATGTGTAAGCAGTAAATCCAAAATGGCTGAAGTCTTCTAAAACAAATTAAAAAGGTAGAAGGGTTGGTTTCAATTGGTTTAACAATTCCAGACATTGCTCATTTCAAAACAAACAGATCAGTTATTTATAAATTAGCACACAAAAATCCCTTTTAACACATTTATCAAGGCTATTGATCAAACACATTTTTGCTGTCGACAGACACTGACTGCACTGTACTGGCAGGATAATAAGTAACTCTTATGTCTGTATACAGATACATCTGCTTTCCCAATGACAAATAAACTGCTTCATCTACAACAGTAAGAACAAATAGAAATTCAAACTAGAACACCTGCTTAGTAGTTCTCTTTAACCACCAAACTCTGGTTAAGTAAAATGTATCGCAACACCAACCACTGTCATAACATAGCTTTAATGTTCTTATAACTATTAGAATGAAAGAGTTGCTACAGAAGGTTGAGATAAGGTTGTATATTAAAGTTGGATTGCTTTTTAAATACTCTCAATTTCTGAATAAGACATCATCATCATCATCATCATAACAGCAATGTTTTACACCATTACAGAATAACATGGTTTGATTCAAATCGACTGTAATTGGCTGTAATACTAACACATTCTAAAAGGCTCTATTGGAATGAATTCAGTGAACACATTTTTTGAACAGTTTTGTTGAATCATGAATCTGAATCATAAATCTGGACAATAGTAATCAATGGGACCTCCCTGAGACGAAGACCACATTTGAACCTCAAACCGCATGGAGGAACAGAGAACACATGTTTATACCTGGAACACTGACAACGTACAGGTAACTGCCAAAATAAAGGAAACACCAACATAGTGTTTTAATGGGGTGTTGGGCCACCACGAGCTGCCAGAACAGCTTTAATGTGCCTTGGCATAGATTCTACAACTCCATGAGAAATTCCATCATCTCCCATACGTGTTCAATTGGGTTGAGATCTGGTGACTGACACACGCACACACACACACACCTTTAAACCCCCTATGCTCCTTTGAGACCCCTCTTTCAAAGTCACTGTGGTTCCTGGGTTAATTAGTCCAAAATAATGGGCAACTAGGCATTTTATATTATGACCCTAAGCATGACGGGATTTTAATTGCTTAATTAACCAATGAACCACATCTGTTTGGAAGCATCTGCTTTCAATACACCTGCTTTCAATATACCTTATTGTGTTTCCTTTATTTTGGCAGTTACCTGTAGATCCCCTATTTAGGACTACTAGAGCTGCAGATAAATCAGTTCAGATTCAAATTGTAAACATTATGAAAACCTTTTACTGTATTATATATAAAGCAACTTGTGCACCATGCCATTATGTTCAATGACATTGTCATTATTATTGCCAACTTGTCCACCAAGGATATTATGTTACTGTGAGATTAGATGGGAATATATAGCATAGACCCACACATTATTATATTATTATACATTATTCTAAAGGGAAAAAACAGTCTGAGGGCAAAATACATTTTAAAAATAAAATAAATTACTCATAAATAAGATTTAAAAAACAATACACTACTTATATATCAGTTCTCTTATACATATTCTATTTCAGGTAAATAAATTACAAAAAACACTTTATTACTCAAGCCAAAATGCCATTGAGAGTCTTCCTCTCTCTAACCACTTACAACTAAAGCAAAAGCATAGTTAGCATGAAGTTGCAGGTCGTTCATTTCTTTCATGCATTGAGGGGACTGTCCCTTTGCTGGATCCACATTTATTCTCGTCGACCATCGTCTTTAAAAGTACTGAGAATCTGTTGGTGTGAAATGCAGAATCTGTGGAATGTTGATTATCACATGGCCAAAATGACAAGAGTTCTGCAGAAGCCTTAAGTTGACAGGTGAGACAGATGCTGTGGAGCTGAAGCATTTAAAAAAAAAACTTGCTCTCCTATTGTATGCTAGCAGGGCAACGGAGAGAGACAAAGATAGAGTGTGTGTGTGTGTGTGTGTGTGTGTGTGTGTGTGTGTGTGTGTGTGTGTGTGTGTGTGGTAGAGAGAGAAAGCAGGGCAGAGGCAGAAATATTGGGGCAAGCTGAACACAGCTTGTCTGACATCAATCAAATGGTTTGTTTTGTTCTTCAAGATTCACTGGACACATATCTGATTCTTCAGGCTGCAAGAGAAAGAACGAGAGAGAGAGAGAGAAGGAAATAAAGAGTGGGGATAGAGAGAGGGGGAGAGAAAGAGAGCGGGTGGGAGAGAGAGAGAGGGAGTGAGAGAGAGATATTATTGTTATGCAAAGGTAAAAAGTAAAATATATCTCAACCAATCAAATAAACCAGCGGTGAAGATGAAATGATCCTGATAAGATCGATAATAAAATATCAACGATAAGGAGACCATCTACAGAACAACCAGGAGAAGAGGGCAGTTAAAGTATAAGGAGGTCTAAACAGCCTTGGCTTCTCTGGACTGAACATAAAACCTTCCTCGCTACGCTTTCTCATTTCTGTCTCCTATACTTCACGTACCGCATGACTTTATGCTCTAGTTTGTCATGTGCTCAACAAAGCACCCGGAGCTTGATAATGACACTTAGAGTGGCCAACAGCTAATCTCCTTTCTGTTGTGATTGAAGAGGTGCGGAAAGCCAGGTTTTATAGCATGTCCAGGACATCGCCACATCGACTGAAGGTCTTATCTAATGGTTTGTCATCACACAATCACCGTCGGAGACGCCTCTCCCAGTTCTCTCCCGGTCTTGGATAAATTATACTGACGGTCCCCTCACTTAATACAGGGATGACTGTTCTCAAAACATGACAACCAATTCACATCTAATAGTCAGACGTGCTATAGATAGTCTTACAGAAGAAAAAAGGAGGAGTGTGTGTGTTGCAGCGTGGCTGCGAGAGTGCCAAAACATGGCTATTTACTAACATAACGTAAGCACACGCGTTGTAACTGCCGTCGTTAATGCAGTGAAGGTCTGATGATGTTTTGGACACTTTTGGTGTGTGTAGATTAGATTCCGCCAAGGTAATATACAGAGAACGATACACAGTTAGGTGTGTCATTTATGGGAACAGTAGTTAATGTGCAGGTGTAACCTATTGCTTATTTTAAGCCAATAGATTACTAAAACAGTTTCTAAAACAGTTTTCTTAACCCTCATTGGCTCTTGCACTGTAGGTTACACAGTAGTTAATGTGCAAGCATTATTTGTTCAAATAATTGATTCCCTGACTTGCATTTAGGGGTCTCTATGTTGACTCCAGGTAAATGTAGCAGAGGGAGTAAACAGTGTGCCGTGTAAAATGAACATCCTGCTGAATGATTCTCTAGAGGACTAGAGCAGCAGCAGTAGAGCAGGCCCCATCCAGTCACATTAGTTCGGAATAATTCCACCATAAAAGGCTAATGTATCAGACCTGCATAGGCCTTAGTCCACACACGCACACTGAAGCACCCACACACATCAGCACCCTCACACACACACACACAAGTGCATGTCCCCGAACACCGGCATGCAGAGCAGATGTAGACACAGGCACTTGCAGACACAGGCGCGCGCGCACACACACACACACACACAATAATACAAGCAGAGGGGAGGCGGGGGATTGAAACGGATGAGTAAGATTAATGCAACATTCACTGTGCTAAGGTGAGAAATAAAGCAGCATTGAAAGGTCTCTCTTTGGAGACAGAAAACAGTTCCACCAAACAGAGGAAAATGAACATATTCTCAGCACGCCAGCAGATCTGAATGTATTCCACTCAAAGGCCAGGCGTATGTAGCATTTTGTTTTCATTAGAGAGGTTCTCTTGATCGACGGAGCCTTTCACTCGTATGAATGCGGCTCATCCACCTATTTTACATCACTTTAAAACCTTACTAACTACAACATATTCCGGATCAGTTTTTCATAATTCCACAAGTGAAAACATGCAGCCGTGATTTTGTAGGCTAAATGATGTCACATGAGAAATTTGAATTTGCTGTTCAGTTCAAACAGTGTATACACATCCAGAGAGTTAAATGTGTTCGTTTTTGGTATAAAACCCAACGTTGCACTCAATAAACAATGTGTGCATCAAACACCGTGCAGGTACGTATTTATTTTTCAACCAATGTTCAGATATTATAGTTTCTCTTCGCTTTGGACTCAGTACTAATAGAGCATAGTTCAATTGGTCTAATTAACTACATAATTACAGAGTACAATAATTAGACAACTGATAGTGTACTGATAGCCTAAAAGCAGATGGGTCTCAGAGATAGAAGTAAACAGTAACCAGCTGAGTAAATCAAGAGAACACAATCCAACCAATCCAAGTCTCAATGTAAAACTATATAGTCCCCGTAGGAGACAACCTTATCCAAGAACCATTCTGACATTTTAGATGAAAACATATTTCAGCTGATTTGATCACAGTTCTGTAAGTCGTTGACAGAAGCCCAGCCAAGAAAGGCCACTCTGTGATGGGTCTAAAAAGGGTCCTGTGTTGTTAGTGGCAACAGCTACTATAGAGTCACCTGCCGCCCTCCAAAAAAACACAGTGTGTCTAAGCCTCCTGCTGATGGAGCTGCTGCTGACTGCTGTCCTCTCCATCAGAATGACAGCTTTTAAAGATGCATCCTCCCAAAACTGACAGCAGGAAAAGCTTTTAGGAGCGCAGTGAGACTATATGCGCAGCTTCCAGCCCTCCATTCGATCTTAACCCCCTCTCCACTACCACATCCTTCAAGTCAGTCAGAGACAGGAAAATTACATTTTCCAGGAGCAATATCAAGCCTCCCCTATTTTCCCTCTGAAGGCAAACTGCCTCATAATGAATTTACCGTGAAGCGAGTGCAAGTTACATAGTTTCCCTGGGTGCAATGGCAAACAGAAACCACACCATCTGAGTGCAGTGACCTTAACCGCATGGTGGCGAACACACAACTTATGTATTCATAAAGTGTGTGACAAATTCTGTCAGCACATTACTCTGGTGGAGGCATTAACCATGCATTATTTATCTTCATGCCTATATTTCACATGGACATTCTCAGTCCCTTTGAAGTTAATTCCCCCCCCCGTGATAAAATGCCTCCCTTCTTCTTACTATGTTGCAGCTTATGATACTCCTGGTTTTGTTGCTATATAGAAGAACAAGTTGCCCGTCCAAAACAATTTCAGTCTACAAAACTGCATCAGTCCTCCAGATTTGTACGGTACACCGGCAAGTTACATCATACTAAATGCTGTAAAATAAATATTCCATATCCTGCCTTTTAGATGGTAGACCCATAAGATGTCTGCAGTGAACATCACACACACGTTCTTAATGTGTTTCCCCTCTGGTCAATTTATGGTAAAGCGTGGAGAGAAAGAATGTCAGCTTGGATTAGAAGGTGAGCTGGTATAGACCGATCTCATTTGGGATAGACCATGTGTCTATTCTGCAGCAAATACTGGGCCCCTAGCTATCTCCTTCTCAGTGTGCATTGGGAATTAATTAGGAAGTCAATGAGGAAATGAGGCTGAATCATAAGAGTCGAGTGGCCGCCGTTTGGACTGTTGAATGTCTCTGTGGCTTTGCCTCTTTCATGCTTTGTACTTCAATCTCTCCTGTTTGATGGTATGCCCTCAAGCTGCCCCCGCCTGCTCGTTGATATCTAACTTTTACAGAGCTGTAAAGCAGTTTCTAAACCTCCCTCCACTGAGCTTCTAATCGGTGCATCTCACCAACACCGGGCAGTGCCAAGCGAGAGGGCCTCAGCGGAGCCCCCACTGAGCATGATTATAAATCATGAAGCCATCACACAGGGGATGATCACTGGAGAAAGATGGGTTTGGAAATAACCTCCCCTCCTCCTCCTCCTCTTCCTCTTCCCGCTGGCGCTCAAGCTGTTTTCTGCTCCGGCACACAATGCATTGTAGTTGGTCAATATTTTAGCATTCCAACACCTTCATAAAAAACAAACCCAAAGTCACTACTCTACTTCCCAGTGCTGGAAGCAGTCAGCAGCCTCATCCTCAGACGGCCATCAATTGCCTCTGCCACCCCTCCAGGCATTTCTGCAGCTGCTAAGCAGCAGTTCGATACGGTTGCCAGATTTATGTTGGTAAAGTGTTCTCTCCAGGACTGTCCATATGGTCGTTTATGCTGCCATTGAGACAGGGTCTGTTGTCTGCCCCGGTCCAAATAAATAGCCTACTGCTCATATTTTCTCCCACCCTATTTTATCAGTTCTGCAAATACTCTGCAGTTGCACTGTCAGTCTCAACATATTTCTGCAATGATGTCTAATGCCTGCAACCAGCAGATTCACATTCCTAGCCTATAAACCTTTGAACAGACTGAAATGCTCTTGCATTTTAATGAGATGGAATGTCAATCCTGATTAAGGAGCGTTTCCGCTTTGAAGACACATGCACGCTTACACAGTGCCTTCAGAAAGTATTCAGACCCCTTCACTTATTCCACATGTTGTTGCGTTACAGCCTGAATTTAAAATGGATGAAATTGTTGTGGTTCTTTTGCCATCTACAGACAATACCTTGAAATGACGAAGCAAAACTTGGTTTTAGAAATGTTAGCAAATGTATTTAAAATTAAATACGAAAATATCTCATTTCGACAAGTATTCACACCACTTTGCTATGACACTCCAAATTGAGCTCAGGTGCATCCAATGTCCAATGTCTCATCCTTGAGATGTCACTACAACTTGATATGGATCCACCTGTGGCCAATTCAATTGTTCGGACAGGATTTAGAAAGAAACACGCCTGTCTATATTAGGTCCCACAGTTGACAGTGCATGTCAGAGTAGAAGCTATACCATGAAGTCCAAGGAACTTTCCGTAGATCTCGAGATAGAATTGTGATGAACCATATATCTGGGGAAGGGTATGAACCAATTTCTAGAGTGTTTAAAGTTTCCAAGAACATAGTGGTCTCCATCATTGGGAAATTGAAAAAAATACGGTACTACCGAGACTCTGCCTAGAGCTGGCCGACCAAACTGAGCAACCGGTCAAGAAAGACCTTGGTCAGGGAGGTAACCAAGAACCCAATGACCACTCTGACAGAACTACAGAGTTCCTTGGCTGAGCTGGAAGAACCTGCCAGAAGGACAACAGTCTCTACAGAACTTCACCAATCTGGGCCTTGAGTTTTCAAAAAGGCACCTGAAAGACTCAGAGCATAAGGCACAAATATTCTGTGGTCTGATGAGACTAAAATTGAAACCTTTGGCCAAAATGCAAAGCACTATGTCTGGACACCATCCCTACCGTGAAGCATGGTGGTGATAGCAACATGCTAAATGGGTTGCTATTTAGCGGCAAGGACTGGGAGACTGGAAAGCATACAGGGAACAATGAATGGAGCCATATAGAGGCAAATCATTGATGAATGAACCTGCTTCAGAGTGCAAACAACCTTAGACTGGGACAAATACTTATGTTCCAACAGGACAGTGACCCCAAGCATACAGCCAAAGCAACTCTTGAATGGATTCAGAACAATAATGTGAAAGTCCTTGAGTGGCCCAGCCAAAGCCCTGACTTGAATCCCATTGAAAATCTGTGGAAAGACTTGAAGATTGCTGTACTATGTCTGTACTTAATTTTCAATAAATGTGCAAACATTTCTAAAAAACAATTTGTCATTATGGGGTATTGTGTGTAGATGGGTGAATTTTATTTCTAAATCAGTCTGTAACACAACAAAATGTGGAATACGTCAATGGGTATGAATACTTTCTGAAGTCACTGTAAATATGCATGTGCTGCTGCTATAGCTCTTTTGAATGTGTGCGTGAAGGATTTGAGGAGCAGGTCTTTCAGTCTGACAATGTGACTCTAAGTGTTTGGGGATTTGTGGCAAGCATCATTGTGTCTCATGGGGATGTGTTCCTCTCTGGGCAATCCTCCACTGACTGACTGTCATGCAAGAGAGAGAGAGTGGGGAGAGAGAGAGAGTGGGAGAAGGGGTTGGGGCAGCAGTAAGAGAGGGGGGAGAGAGAGTGAGTGTAATGCTTACTGTTCATTTTTTATTGTTTATTATCTATTTCACTTGCTTTGGCAATGTAAACATATGTTTGACATGCCAATAAAGCATGGGAGAGAGAGAGAGAGAGAGAGAGAGAGAGAGAGAGAGAGAGAGAGGGAGAGAGAGAGAGAGAGAGAGAGAGAGAGAGAGAAAAAAGGGTTGGGGGCAGTAGTAAGAGGGGGGGGAGAGATAGAGAGAGAAAGGGTTGGGGGCAGCAGTAAGAGGGGAGAGAGAGAGAAAGAGAGGGTTGGGGGCAGCAGTAAGAGGGGGAGAGAGAGAGGGTTGGGGGCAGCAGTAAGAGGGTGAGAGAGAGAGAGAAAGAGAGAGGGGGGACAGAGTAAGGGTGCCTCTCAATTAATCCATCAAAGTCTATGATACTGTGTTTTCATGTCGCCCCATAAATAGAAGCCTGAAATTGAAGTTTCCTAGAGAAAAAAATTGACCTTTCATGTACAAACACACATAACTGCCTTTCACACATCCTACAGTTCTATATGTCTGCGTGACATTACCTTTATATTGAGAATGATGGCCTTGACTGATGTTAATAATGCCAAGCTGAGACTGTAAAGAAGACTAATATTAGTCTGTTATAACTTGGGGTTGTTTGTTCTCTGCAAAAGCAACTTTTCCCATTATAGATCGGATATAGGAAAAAAGCTCATATTCTGCCAAAAAGAATATAAGGCCTCTATTGTTATATATATATATATAAAAAAGTCCCCCACCCTTTTTTCTTTTTGCACTGTTCTTGAGTGTGAATGAATCATTTTTATTTTCTAAGACAAGGGAATAAAGGTTTCCTTTGTGAACAGAGGATCAGAAATGACAAAACAGTGATGATTGTGTTTGTGTGGAAAGTGGGACGTGATACTGGTGGTAAATTGGTCGTCACAGTGCAAAGAAAGAGGAGGAATGGAGGAGAAGTAGAATTCAAAGAGATGTCAGACAGGGTGGTCTGTCACCAGGGAAGTGTGGGGTGTGTGAGTACACTGAGTAGCAAGTGTGCTGGGGGGGTCTGGATAAAAGCATACCTACCCACCACCTCGATCTTTGTGACCGCGGGGGACAGGGGAAATGGGGAAAGAGAGAGAGAGAGAAGGCAGCAGTATCAGTATGTGTGACTAGGGAGAAGCAGGTGGGAGAGGACACCCAAACACTGCCACTCTCATACTGTTCCATTCTGTTTCATGTCCCAGGCTCAGTACAGCACAAGGCACCAGGATAAACAGAATAAATCAAGCCGCCTTTGTTTGACAGTTTTAACGGCTGGATTTGAGCTGTTGAATGCGTTAGGTTTTATGGCCACGGTAGATAGCAGAGGACACACAGACTACACACAGTCAACACACAGACTACACACAGTAAACCCCTTTCCCCTGTCACAAAAACATACAGTCACTTCAGTGGAATACCGACCCAAGCATAACATCTACACCAAGTCAGTCTGCTATACTGTGTCACTAATCAACTCAAAGACATCTACATAGACCAGATGAAACTACGCCTGCAAAAGTCTAAATCCTGTCTGTTTTATACATGACATTACAAGCACAGAGAGGAAATCCCCAGTGGAAACAAAAAACAAAAAAAAGAGCTTCATAATATTTCAACCTCAATCTAAAAGGAGGTATATCTCATGAATTATTGAAACGTCATTCCACAATCTGAATTCCCATTGTGAAAACACCACGCAGTGAGCATGGCTGCCACAGCTGCAGTAGCAGGCCAACCAATTGTCTTGAATCTCAGAGATATACAGCACAGTGCACAGTGAGTCCCAAAGGGCACCCTATTCCCTATATAGTGCACTACTTTTGACAAGAGACGGGCCCTGCTCAACAGTAGTGCACTGCATAGGGAGTCTGGTCCCATTTGGGAAACACCCTATACAGTTAGATGTATGGATTATTGTTAGGCTGAATAATTGTTTTATTTCACATAATCGTCCGACTGGTGCCACATGTTGGAATGGCTGGTGTGTCAAACCCGAGAGGTGAACCATCCATCACATCATATATTAATCAGCTTTCTCTCTTTCTGTGGACGGTCGGTTGAGTCCACACGGGAAACGAGAGCAGCAATAGCAAATCACTGCACCAACGTTCAAACTGCCAGACTCATCCTCCCACCCGCCGCAGACTCATTCGTGAGTACTGGGTGTGAGAACGCAGCGTATAATGTCTTTCTGCATACTATTAGTACGTGAGTGTGTGTGTGTGTGTGTGTGGGGGGGGAGGGATGGTGGAGAGAGCTAGGGGGAGAGAACAGGGAAGAGTGCAGGCGAGCAGCAGGGAATGGGGGTGGTTGGGCGTTGATGGTTGGGTGTTGATGGATGATGTGCCAAGAGATCGGTGGTAACGAGGCCGTCTGCTTGACTTGACCTATTGATAGTGGAGCAGCGAAGGAGCACAGAGCTAAGGGTAGGGTCTCGCTCCCACAACGGTCCCCCCCGCCTCGCCTCGTAACGCTATTACAGCCATGTTGTGTTCCGGACTCGTGTTTCCCAGACTGATCTCTCTGCGTCTCTATCTCTATCTCTGGCGGCGGAGGATAACATTTCATAGCAAAGACCATTTCAGGTTTCTCTTAACGCACAACTACAGACTCTGGCCCTAAGCAACAACTACACAGCCCCCACAATCACAGGTGGCCGGCGGCACCTTAATTGGGAAGGATGGGCTCATAGTAATGGTTAGATGGTTTCCATGTGGTTTCCATGTGTTTGATACCACTCCACTCACTCCATTCCAGTCATAATTATGAGCCGTCCTCCACTAAGCAGCCTCCTGTGCCCACAATCTATCATGACATTCATATGTTGATATTGTTGTTAAGGTGAACACAACACATAAAAGCCTGTTTACAGCTTGTCTGAATATGATCTAGGTTGGAACAATGTTAGTGGTGGGTCACCGCCAAAGAGGCTTGTAATCTTACTTAGCAGGAAATGTAACAATAAGTAATGTGTAAGTATGAGAGTGGTTACTGTACTGTATGATAGAACTTGGGCTCCAGTGACAGATAAGAGAAAGAGCCTCCTCCTCCTCTTCTCCTGTACTGAACTAGATGTCCAATTGGTTCCCTCACAGTTTCTCCTTAGTTCACACTGACCAGCCAGCCAACATCCATCATGTCCAGGATCCCCTGGCTGGTCAGCCATACCCTGGCTGGTCTGGGGAGGAGAGGGGACCTCAGTGAGCTCATACAACCAGGCTGTCAGCGGGTTATTTCTGTCTCAGCAGACAGGACCAGGCTAAAAGACTACTTCTTATGCCATCACATGGAAGGACAGATTATGTGAAGATTATGTGAAGAAGCTAGTTCTTAAACACAGGATGTCTTCTTCCCACCCAATTCTTTATATAGTGCAATACTTTTGACTGGGGCCCATAGGGATCTGGTAACAAGTAGTGCACTAGGGAATAGGGTGCCATTTGGGACAACCAGGTACAGAGCTGCTGTTTGGCTCAATTGAAGCGCAGGACAACGGGAGAAATACTTGGACAGAGAAAAGAGAAACATGTCAGACAGCCAAATTGAGTTAGTGAATCAAAGGAAGATCTCAATTTGTGGCATACTTTCCACTTTGGATTCCAACAGGGGCTGTTGTACTGTTGTAGCAGGCTTGTTAGTCTAGTATTGATCACACTTCTCATTAGTAAGCACACCGTGAATGGGTCATGGCTCCACTCAAAATTGAATATCCTGAAGTTCTTGGACTTGGTTCAAGTTAGCTACACAGAGTTCAGTCATCTTTGCTTTCGGGTATCAATTTGTGATGAGAGTGGGGAGGTCGATATGACCCCTACGTAACCTAACTTTACTCAATCTGACCTGACCCGACTTCATGCAATTCACTAGGAATTGCCGGGAACCTCACGATACAATATTATCACGATACTTACAGTAGGTGCCAATACGATATGTATTGTGAGTCTCACGATTGCAATTCGATGTTCCAAAAGTATTGCTCACCACATGTCTGCTACAGAGGGACAAGAGAGAGCCATAACAAATCAGGCATGGAAATAAAAGTGCTGAAAACAAATGTAAAAAGATGACGGAGAACAATATAATATCCCGATATGTAACTGTATTGATTTTTTTCCACCTCACTTCAATTCACAGTGCATCACTTTTTCTAGTGACAACCTAGCTAAATGGAAAAGGTATTTAGATAAATGACTGAAAAACGGTTGATAAGCACGCTCACTGTACTCCCTTCTCTGTAAAGTCATACCATCAAAGCACAATAAAGGAACTATACCATCAAAATCATAAAATGCACCACTGCTTTCATATTAACTAGCATCTTATTTTTGGTCGAGGTACGATGTAGGACACAAGAGACACACAACAATAACATCTCTGCCCTCTGCGCACAGGGATGGAGGGAGAGAGAGAGAGAGGAGAGAGAGGAGAGAGAGGAGAGAGAGCGAGAGAGAGAAAGAGAGAGAGAGATAGAGAGAGAGATAGAGAGAGAGATAGAGAGAGAGATAGAGAGAGAGAGAGAGAGAATTCCTAAGGAGGTGTCTTTATTCTATCTGGATAAACTAGCATAAAGCAATGACCTAAATACACCCATCACACTGTAGGCAGTGTGAAGCCACCCGGGCTGACTGGAGGGTGTTGAGGTCTGGAGAAAGAGAGAGAGAGCGAGAGAGAGGGGAAGTGAGAGAAAGAGAGAGAAAGAGAGGAAGTGAGAAAGAGGGAGAGTGACAAAGAGTGTGTTGAGAGAAAGAGAGGAAAGAGGTTGCTCTGGGCTGCTGGGGTTGGACGGTTGGATCTGCCTGTGTGGAAAGCCACTAGCTCCAATGAGGCAGTGTGGTGAAGCATGACTAAAGTGCAGGGCTGTTAAACGGTATGTCACGTCTCCTGATGTCTGCATCCCTGTGGAGTGTGGACACGTGTGGGCAGATGGGCCAACAGGGGGAATTAATTCCAGGACATGCACCACAGAAAGCTCATCAATTCACACCTACGGGCCAGGCTGCGCTGTGCTGGGCCCACAACCAGCCCATCCTCTGACCTACCTAACTACCTATCTACTACTGTTTCCGGACAAAAACAGTGCGTTTAACTCTGAACACTGGATGTTGGTTGTGTTTTAGAATGACCTGCTTGAGTTGGGGTGTTTCTCAATATGCATACTACCTTGCTCCACACTCTAATGCTCCAAGTGCATTCTCAGAGGACGTTCTCTTGAGTATGTCCTTGTGAGGACGAGAAGGTGGAGAACGCATTAAACATTACATTTGAGAAGCACTCGCACTTCCCGACTGTATATCACGCAGCATCTCCCCATTCACTGAACTTTCATCCAGCCAGGACAATGGCAACAATAGAGACAAAACAAGATATACACAAAGCAAACGTTTTACTTCTAGCTATATGTGAATCGTAATAATGTAGGTAACAGGCAGAAAATGACCTTAAACCAATGTTATCCAAGGTAGATGTCAATTATTCATGGGTAGCTAGCCACAATGAATAGTTAGCTATCTTGCTAGCTAACAGTAGTAAAAAAAAGAAGAAAAGAAGGGGGATACCTAGTCAGTTGTACAACTGAATGCATCTTCAGCATTTAACCCAACCCCTCTGAATCAGTGAGGCGTGGGGGGCTGCCATAATCAACATCCACATTTCAGGCACCAAGGGAACAGATTTTGTTTACCTTGTCAGCTCGGGAATTCGATCCAGCAACCTTTTGGTTACTGACCCAACGCTCTAACCACTAGGCTGCCCTAGCTAGCCAGTTATCTCTATTGACTTACCATGGGCTTGTGACCTACGAACACCACAGTGGGTATTGTAGGTAGGTAACATGCCAAAATGTACGTATCAAGCTAAAATATTGTAGTCGGGCAACATATGAGATATGAATAGGCAACATTTCATTCTGAAGTTGGAGTGTATTTTCTCTCGCTTCAGGACAAATAATGGCAACCATTGATTTCAAGAAAATATGCGTCATTTCTTATGTGGTTGCATTATATTTCTTTGCATAATTTTCATTGAAGCGTGTATCGATGCATGCTTCAAAATATGTACCAACGGAGTACACATTTGAGAAGTACCCTCTGTGCTCCATTTTGCATACTTTGATTTGGACAAATACTCTGACCCTCCCATGCTCCAATTTGTGTGCTCGGAGCACGGTAGTATGCATTTTGAGAAACACCCTTGGTGTTAGTTGTGTGTTGGTTGTGTATAATTGCCAGTTGTTTGAGTTAGATAGTTGTGTAAGTGTGTTTGCATTTTAGTTGTGTATTAGCGGTAGATGTTTGACTTAGATGGTTGTTTGTGTTTGTGTGTGTGTGTGTGTGTGTGTGTGTGTGTGTGTGTGTGTGTGTGTGTGTGTGTGTGTGTGTGTGTGTGTGTGTGTGTGTGTATTTTAGTTGTGCATTAGCGGTAGTTGTTTGTTCTCTCTGATGCAGCCTGATGGAGCTAGGCCGGGCTCTGGGTGTTTGTTTGTGTCTACAGTACAGCAAGCGCTTGTTGAATCTGGGTGCCACGCCCGCAGGCACCACGGCATTGGCCACCAATTAGCAGCAGCAATGTGAAAGAAGTGAAAAAATGGCTCAATTAGAATCGTTTTCCCTACTCAAAAACTAATTGCTTTCAATAAGTCTGAACTTAAGTGGAAAAAGATACAAAGACGCCCGAAGCCAGAAGAGGGACTCCCCCTCTATCTAATATTTTGCTTACTCAGTCTTCAAAATCTCTCACATCATCTATAGCTGCATACATTCTATCTATTCTAGCTATGGCTATGGCTGAAAGTGCCAATTGATTTTCAGTGGCATAGCACATATTCCTAAACCAAACGCGGTATAATTTACAGTACCAGTCAAAAGTTTGGACACACCTACTCATTCAAGGGTTTTACCTTAGTTTGACTATTTTCTACGTTGTAGTGAAGATGAAATAACTATGAAACTATGAAATAACACATATAGTAACTATCATGTAGTAACTAAAAAAAGTGTTAAACAAATCAAACCACCCTTTGCCTTGATGACAGCTTTGCACACTCTTGGTATTCTCTCAACCAGCTTCACCTGGAACGCTTTTCCAACGGTCTTGAAGGAGTTCCCACATATGCTGAGCATTTGTTGGATGCTTTTCCGTCACATTGCAGTCCAACTCATCCCAAACCATCTCAATTGGGTTGAGGTTGGGTGATTGTGGAGGCCAGGTCATCTGATGCAGCACTCCATCACTCCCCTTCTTGGTCAAATAGCCTTACACAGCCTGGAGGTGTGTTGGGTCATTGTCCTGTTGAAAAAAAATGATAGGGGGACTAAGTGCAAACCAGATGGGATGGCGTATCACTGCAGAATGCTGTGGTAGCCATGCTGCTTGAGTGTGCCTTGAATTCTAAATAAATCACTGACAGTGTCACCAGCAAAGCACCCCCACACATCACACCTCCTCCTCCATGCTTCACGGCGGGAACCACACATGCAGAGATCATACATTCACCTACATCTCACAAAGACACGGCGATAGGAACCAAAAATCTCTGATTCGGACTCATCAGACCAAAGGAAGAATGAAGTCGGAAGGGATGGCTGCCGTTTTACGGGCTCCTAACCAACTGTGCTCTTTTGTTAATTTTTTTTGTGATATTTATTTTGTACATGATGTTGCTGCTACCATCTCTTATGACCGGAAATAACCTCTGTACATCAGAACAGCAATTACTCACCTCGAACTGGACAAAGATTTTTTTCTGTAATGAGTCAGACACAAAGGATATACTGCTTTCTCGGGAACGGGCCCAAATCCCTGTCATTTGCGTGTAGAAAAGACAGAGAAAAGGGGAGCAGAGGTCAGGCTGCCTTCTGAGAATTCGTAGCCGTGTGAGTAAACCTCCACTACCATACGTTCCATTGGCCAACATGCAATCATTGGAAAACAAAATGGATGACATACAATCAAGACAATCCGACCAACGGGACAATAAAAACGGAAATACAGTGGGGAGAATAAGTATTTGATACACTGCCGATTTTGCAGGTTTTCCTACTTACAAAGCATGTAGAGGTCTGTAATTTTTATCATAGGTACACTTCAACTGTGAGAGACGGAATCTGAAACAAAAATCCAGAAAATCACATTGTATGATTTTTAAGTAATTACTACTACAACTGCTCTGACGCTCATCGGATGTGGCAGGGCTTGAAAACTATTATGGACTACAAAGGGAAACCAAGCCGTGAGCTGCCCAGTGACGCGAGCCTTCCAGATGAGCTAAATGCCTGTTATGCTCGCTTCAAGGCAAGCAACACCAAAGCATGCATGAAAACACCAGCTGTTCCGGACGACTGCATGACAATGCTCTCAGTAGCCGAGCAAGACTTTTAAACAGGTCAACATTCACAAAGCCGTGGGGCCAGACGGATTACCAGGATGTGTCCTCAAAGCATGTGCGGACCAACTGGCAAGTGTCTTTACTGACATTTTCAACCTCTCCTGGCTGAGTCTGTAATACCTACACGTTTCAAACAGACCACCATAGTCCATGTGCCCAATGCTTAAATGATTACCGACCCGTAGCACTCACGTCGGTAGCCATGAAGTGCTTTGAAAGGCAGGTCAAAAGGACTGAACATCTCCCTCTGCAACTGGATCCTGGACTTCCTGACGGGCAGCCCCCAGGTGGTAAGGGAAGCCACGCTGATCCTCAACACTGGGGCCCGTCAGGAGTGCGTGCTTAGTCCCTTCCTGTACTACCTGTTCACACAATACTGAGTGGCCAAACACGTCTCCAACACCTTCATTAAACTTGCTGACCACACAACAGTGGTAGGCCTGATCACCGAAAATGACGAGACAGCCTATAGGGAGGAGGTCAGAGACCTGGCAGTGTGGTGCCAGGACAACAACCTCTCCCTCAATGTGAGCAAGACAAAGGAGATGATCATGGTCTTCAGGAAAACGCAGGCCAAACAGGACCCCATTCTCATCGACAGGGTTGTAGTGGAGGGCACAACAACACCTTTTACCCCTCAGGAGACTGAAAAGATTTTGCATGTGTCCCCAGATCCTCAAAAAGTCCTACAGCTGCATCATCGATAGCATCCTGACTGGTTGCATATGGCAACTGTTCTGCATCTGACCGGCCCAGTACATCACTGGGGCTAAGCATCCTGCCATCCAGGACCTAGAGTGACAAGAAAAAGTAAGTGAACCCTTTGGAATTACCTGGATTTTAGCATAAATTTGTCATGAAATTTGATCTGATCTTCATCTTAGTCACAACAACAGACAAACACAGTGTGTTTAAACTAAGAACACAAATTATTGTACTTTTCTTGACTATATTGAATACATAATTTAAACATTCGCAGTGTAGGTTGGAAAAAGTATGTGAACCCCTAGGCTAATGACTTTTCCAAAAGCTAATTGGAGTCAGGAGACAGCTAACCGGGAGACCAATCAATGAGACGAGATTGGAGATGTTGATTAGAGCTGCCCTGCCATATAAAAAAACACACAAAATTGGAGTTTGTTATTCACAAGAAGCATTGCCTGATGTGAACCATGCCTCGAACAAAAGAGATCTCAGAAGAAGAATTGTTGACTTGCATTAAGCTGGAAATTGTCTATAAATGGAAAACGTTCAGCACTGTTGCTACTCTTCCTAGGAGTGGCTGTCCTGCAAAGATGACTGAAATTGCACAGTGCAGAATGCTCAATGAGGTTAAGAAGAATCCTAGAGTGTCAGCTAAAGACTTCTGGAACATGCAAACATCTCTGTTGACAAGTCTATGATACGTAAAACACTAAACAAGAATGGTGTTCATGGGAGGACCCCACGGAAGAAGCCACTGCTGTCCAAATAAAACATTGCTGTACGCCTGAAGTTTGCAAAAGAGCACCTGGATGTTCCACAGCGCTTCTGGCAAAATATTCTGTGGACAGATTAAACTACAGTTGAGATGTTTGGAAAGAACACACAACACTATGTGTGTAAAAAAAAGCACAGCACACCAACATCAAAACCTCATCCCAACTGTAAAGTATGGTGGAGGGAGCCTCATGGTTTGGAGCTGCTTTGCTGCCTCAGGGCCTGGACAGCTTGCTATCATCGACGGAAAAATGAATTCCCAAGTTCAAGACATTTTGCAGGAGAATGTTAGGCTATCTGTCTGCCAATTGAAGCTCAACAGAAGTTTGGTGATGCAACAGGACAACAACCCAAAACACAGACATAAATCAACAACAGAATGACTTCAACAGAAGAAAATATGCCTTCTGGAGTGGCCCAATCAGAGTCCTAACCTCAAACTGATTTAGAATGCTGTGGCATGACCTTGAGAGTGGTTCATACCAGATATCCTAAGAATATTGCTGAACTGAAACAGTTTTGTAAAGATGAATGGTCAAAAATTCCTCCTGGATGTTGTGCAGGAGGAGAGTCAACCAGTTATTAACAAGGATTCACATACTTTTTCCACTCCACACTGAGAATGTTTACGCGGTGTGTTCAATAAAGACATGAAAACGCATAATTGTTTGTGTGTTATTAGTATCAGCAGACTGTATTTGTTTTATTTTATGACCAATTTATGCAGAAATCCAGGTAATTCCAAAGGGTTCACATACTTTTTCTTGCCAGTGTATATACTAGGTGGTGTCAGAGGAAAGCCCAACAATTGTCAAAGATTCCAGTCACCCAAGTCATAGACTGTACCCTGTGCTACCGCGCGGCAGCGATACCGGAGCACCAAGTCTAGGACCAAAAGGCTCCTTAACAGCTCAAAATCAAATCAAATCAAATCTAATTTTATTTGTCAAATACACATGGTTAGCAGATGTTAATGCGAGTGTAGCGAAATGCTTGTGCTTCTAGTTCCGACAATGCAGTAATAACCAACAAGTAATCTTAGCTAACAATTCCAAAACTACTACCTTATAGACACAAGTGTAAGGGGATAAAGAATATGTACATAAAGATATATGAATGAGTGATGGTACAGAGCGGCATAGGCAAGATACAGTAGATGGTATTGAGTGCAGTATATACATATGAGATGAGTATGTAAACAAAGTGGCAAAGTGGCTAGTGATACATGTATTACATAAAGATGCAGTAGATGATATAGAGTACAGTATATACATATACATATGAGATGAATAATGTAGGGTATGTAACATTATATTAGGTAGCATTGTTTAAAGTGGCTAATGATATATTTTACATCATTTCCCATCAATTCCCATTATTAAAGTGGCTGGAGTTGAGTCAGTGTGTTGGCAGCAGCCACTCAATGTTAGTGGTGGCTGTTTAACAGTCTGATGGCCTTGAGATAGAAGCTGTTTTTCAGTCTCTCGGTCCCAGCTTTGATGCACCTGTACTGACCTCGCCTTCTGGATGATAGCGGGGTGAACAGGCAGTGGCTCGGGTGGTTGTTGTCCTTGATGATCTTTATGGCCTTCCTGTGACATCGGGTGGTGTAGGTGTCCTGGAGGGCAGGTAGTTTGCCCCCGGTGATGCGTTGTGCAGACCTCACTACCCTCTGGAGAGCCTTACGATTGTGGGCGGAGCAGTTGCCGTACCAGGCGGTGATACAGCCCGACAGGATGCTCTCGATTGTGCATCTGTAGAAGTTTGTGAGTGCTTTAGGTGACAAGCCGAATTTCTTCAGCCTCCTGAGGTTGAAGAGGCGCTGCTGCGCCTTCTTCACGATGCTGTCTGTGTGGGTGGACCAATTCAGTTTGTCTGTGATGTGTACGCCGAGGAACTTAAAACTTCCTACCCTCTCCACTACTGTTCCATCGATGTGGATAGGGGGGTGTTCCCTCTGCTGTTTCCTGAAGTCCACAATCATCTCCTTAGTTTTGTTGACGTTGAGTGTGAGGTTATTTTCCTGACACCACACTCCGAGGGCCCTCACCTCCTCCCTGTAGGCCGTCTCGTCGTTGTTGGTAATCAAGCCTACCACTGTTGTGTCGTCCGCAAACTTGATGATTGAGTTGGAGGCGTGCGTGGCCACGCAGTCGTGGGTGAACAGGGAGTACAGGAGAGGGCTCAGAACGCACCCTTGTGGGGCCCCAGTGTTTAGGATCAGCGGGGTGGAAATGTTGTTGCCTACCCTCACCACCTGGGGGCGGCCCGTCAGGAAGTCCAGTACCCAGTTGCACAGGGCGGGGTCGAGACCCAGGGTCTCGAGCTTGATGACGAGCTTGGAGGGCACTATGGTGTTAAATGCCGTTTAAATGCCGGTAGTCGTTTAGCTCAGTTACCTTAGCTTTCTTGGGAACAGGAACAATGGTGGCCCTCTTGAAGCATGTGGGAACAACAGACTGGGATAGGGATTGATTGAATATGTCCGTAAACACACCAGCCAGCTGGTCTGCGCATGCTCTGAGGGCGCGGCTGGGGATGCCGTCTGGGCCTGCAGCCTTGCGAGGGTTGACACGTTTAAATGTTTTCCTCACGTCGGCTGCAGTGAAGGAGAGTCCGCATGTTTTAGTTGCGGGCCGTGTCAGTGGCACTGTATTGTCCTCAAAGCGGGCAAAAAAGTTATTTAGTCTGCCTGGGAGCAAGACATCCTGGTCCGTGACGGGGCTGGTTTTCTTTTTGTAATCCGTGATTAACTGTAGACCCTGCCACTGAGCCGTTGAATTGAGATTCTACTTTGTCTCCATACTGACACTTAGCTTGTTTGATTGCCTTGCGGAGGGAATAGTTACACTGTTTGTATTCGGTCATGTTTCCGGTCAACTTGCCCTGATTAAAAGCAGTGGTTCGGGCTTTCAGTTTCACGCGAATGCTGCCATCAATCCACGGTTTCTGGTTTGGGAATGTTTTAATCGTTGCTATGGGAACAACATCTTCAACGCACGTTCTAATGAACTCGCTCACCGAATCAGCGTATTCGTCAATGTTGTTGTCTGACGCAATACGAAACATATCCCAGTCCACGTGATGGAAGCAGTCTTGGAGTGTGGAATCAGATTGGTCGGACCAGCGTTGAACAGACCTCAGCACGGGAGCTTCTTGTTTTAGTTTCTGTCTGTAGGCAGGGATCAACAAAATGGAGTCGTGGTCAGCTTTTCCGAAAGGAGGGCGGGGCAGGGCCTTATATGCGTCGCAGAAGTTAGAATAGCAGTGATCCAAGGTTTTTCCAGCCCTGGTTGCGCAATCGATATGCTTATAAAATTTAGGGAGTCTTGTTTTCAGATTAGCCTTGTTAAAATCCCCAGCTACAATGAATGCAGCCTCCGGATAAATGGATTCCAGTTTGCAAAGAGTCAAATAAAGTTCGTTCAGAGCCATCGATGTGTCTGCTTGGGGGGGAATATATACGGCTGTGATTATAATCGAAGAGAATTCCCTTGGTAGATAATGCGGTCGACATTTGATTGTGAGGAATTCTAAATCAGGTGAACAGAAGGACTTGAGTACCTGTATGTTGTTATGATCACACCACATCACGTTAACCATGAAGCATACGGCCCCGCCCCTCTTCTTACCAGAAAGATGTTTGTTTCTGTCTGCGCAATGCGTGGAGAAACCAGCTGGCTGCACCGACTCCGATGGCGTCTCTCCAGTGAGCCATGTTTCCGTGAAGCAAAGAACGTTAGTCTCTGATGTCCCTCTGGAATGCTACCCTTGCTCGCATTTCATCAACCTTGTTGTCAAGAGACTGGACATTGGCGAGAAGAATGCTAGGGAGTGGTGCACGATGTGCCCGTCTCCGGAGTCTGACCAGAAGACCGCTCCGTTTCCCCCTTTTACGAAGTTGTTTTTTTGGGTCGCCGGCTGGGCTCCATTCCGTTGTCCTGGGTGAAAGGCAGAACACGGGATCCGCTTCGCGAAAGTCATATTCTTGGTCGTACTGATGGTGAGTTGACGCTGCTCTTATGTTTAGTAGTTCTTCTCGACTGTATGTAATGAAACCTAAGATGACCTGGGGTACCAATGTAAGAAATAACACGTAAAAAAAAAAATTAAAAAAAACTGCATAGTTTCCTAGGAACGCGAAGCGAGGCGGCCATCTCTGTCGGCACCGGAAGTAGGGCGCCTTCTACCCTTAAGCCATAAGAATGCTGAACAATTAATCAAATGGCCACCCAGACTATTTACCCCCCCCACACACACATTTGTTTTTACACTGCTGCTACTCACTGTTTATTATCTATGTATAGTCACTTTACCCCTACCTACATTTACAAATGACCTCATCTAACCTGTACCCCCGCACATTGACTCGGTACCACATTGACTCCCCCCGTATATAGCCTCATTACTGTTATTTTATTGTCTTACTTTTTATTATTTTTTACTTTACTTTATTTGGTAAATATTTTGTTAACTCTTTGAACTGCATTGTTGGTTAGGGGCATGTAAGTGAGCATTTCACGGTAAGGTCTACGACCTGTTGTATTCGGCACATGACAAATAAAGTTTGATTTGACAGATTTCCACCGGTCTAATGTTCAATGTTCATGTTTCTTGGCCCAAGCAAGTCTCTTCTTCTTATTGGTGTCCTTTAGTAGTGGTTTCTTTGCAGCAATGAAGGCCTGATTCACACAGTCTCCTCAGTCTCCTCTGAACAGTTGATGTTGAGATGTGTCTGTGACTTGAAATCTGTGAAGCATTTATTTGGGCTGCAACTTCTGAGGCTGGTAACTCTAATAAACTTATCTTCTTCAGCAGAGGTAACTCTGGGTCTTCCTTTCATGTGGCGGTCCTCATGAGAGACAGTTTCATCATATGGTTTATGTGACTGCACTTGAAGAAACGTTCAACGTTTTTGAAATGTTCCACATTGACTGACCTTCATGTCATAAAATAATGATGGACAGTCATTTCTCTTTGCTTATTTGAGCTGTTCTTGCCATAATATGGTCTTTTACCAAATTGGGCTATCTTCTGAATACAATCCCTACCTTATCACAAATTGGCTAAGCGCATTAAGAAGGAAAGAAATTCCACAAATTAACAAGGCACACCTGTTAATTTAAATGCATTTCAGGTGACTACATCATGAAGCTGGTTGAGAGAATGCCAAGCGTGTGCAAAGCTGTCATCAAGGCAAATAGCGGCTATTTTGAAGAATCTCAAATCTCAAATATATTTGGATTTGTTTAACACTTTTCTGGTGAGTACATGATTCATATGTGTTATTTCATAGTTTTGATGTCTTCACTATTATTCTACAATGCAGAAAATAGTAAAAAATTAAGAAAAACCCTGGAATGAGTAGTATGCGTGTTCAAGCTTTTCACCGGTACTGTACATTGCTGGCCACTCATCATCAGACAAGGAGTATACACAGTGTGAAATCTTCTGTTTAGCTGCGGTACACAGAGTAGAAAACTCACTTGTTTTGGTGCTTTGAGCCCTGCAGATGTGCATGGTACTGTGCCACAGAGTTGAGTGTGACACTGCAGACTTCACAGGTATAGCTACGTTTCAGACCTGGAATTAAAAACACACAAACACAGATACACTTGATTAATGTACATATATAAACGTATTTCTCAAATGTTCTTTTGTTTTTAGCGGGATTAGACAGGTGTCATGTATTAGCTAACTACTTGTTTCATTTGAAATGATTGTACTTTGTAACTAGGGAACCATGTTCAAGTACATGCACGTTCCATGTCCCACCACAAATGCTATTAATTATGTATACATGAACTATTCTATCCCACCGGAGACAGACCTTTAAGGAATCAATAGTTCTATTGAAAAGACATGGGCCCTCATTTATAAAAGTTGCATACATTTTAAACTAAATATCTATGTACCATTTCTGAAAAGACTGCACATGCACACAAATATTGAAATGCATAAACTGGCACGCGCCATACATAAGCATGTTTCCTGTTAATAAATCAGACCTGTCGTAAAACTGTGCACACGTGAACAATCATTATGACTCCGCCTGAATAACGCCCATTATTCTCCTTTTATGTTGACATTAACACCCTTATTTCCTGTATAATTTGGAAGTGTTGGAATTAGGCCTAGGCAGTATCTAAACAAAACAGCAATCGCCAACTTGATCAAAATGTCTTTGCTAATTATTGTGGATCTTTATATGCTGCACTGCCCGCGAATTCGGGAACATTGTCTACCCTGGAAAAAAAATGAAAAATACAGTAGGCCTGTGCACTGAGTATACAAAATATTAGGAACACCTGCTCTTTCCATGACAGACTCATCAGGTGAATCCCGGTGAAAGCTGTGATACAATTAGAAAATAACTCCTTATGTTTGTACACTCAATGTATACTTACAGTGGTAGCCTAAGCACTTCCATGAAAGAGGTACATTTTCTGTTCACCTGTTAAATTCTACTCTGTTATAAACCTGCACTCCTGTTTGGATGCATACAGCAAAAACCATGAAATTATAATAGCCTATCTAATAGGCACAATTCAATGAAAAATACGCATGATTGTTGTATAGCTACTTCGGGAATGGGAACTCATCGTGGCCAGGAAAAAGGTGAGATTCCAAGAACACAGGATGAGATGTTACTATCCTTTGTGCAAGCACTTCCAAGAGTTAATGAACAGTGAGCGTGGTGAAATTTGGGGAGCGCATCGTCAGTAGTGTACCTTTGGTTCCTAGGGTGTTTCGGCCTTTCACACTATACACCCTCCCGAAAGGCAGCCAGCGACAGGGTGATCAATCCTACGCTTGCGTCCCATTCCCAATTAGTCATAGGAGTTGCCTTGTTGATAGCCAACATCCCATGGGACTATGCATGGCAGGGGCATCCTCCTCCCTGAGTCAAGCGTTGTTGACCGCATACCTCCTGGCCCTCTCACTTCGGGGCCCAGCTGGGGTCTTTCCTCTTCATCCAGAGCCACTGACTGCTGCCTTCTGCCGCCTCCGATACAGCTTTGATTGCCGAACGCTGGCTCTGGCCCTTAATTCCCTGGTCTCTAAGCAGTCTGGTTGTAGATGTTGCCACAAAACCTCTGCAGCCCACCTCCACTGGTCGGACTTCTGTGTTCCAGCCATGATGCCGTGCTTCGGCAGCTAGATCAGCATAGCGCAGATGTTTTCGCTCATAAGCCTCATCTACTGAGTCCTCCCAGGGTACTGTGAGCTCAATGATGAAGACCCTACTTCGGGAATGGGAACTCATCGTGGCCAGGAAAAAGGTGAGGAATTTATACTGCGATGGTTATGATATTTGTAATAGGTTTATGAATTTAATATTGTCTACTTGAGCAATTTGGCATTACAGTATTCAGACGTAGCCTACAAACCTCAATGGAAAAGATTAACCATCTGTTCTACCATTAAACTGCGCTTCGGATCAGATTGCATAGAGCAAAATATTTGAAATAGCTTATCTTACTATTTACTATCTATTAAAGTGGGCCCAATAAAATGGGAGATGGGACGAATGTTACCCTATCCAAATTTGTTGTAGATTTGTTGTAGAAATTGTCTCTTTCGGGAGTATGAAAACATCACAGCCAGAAAAGGATGAGGAATTTATTCTTCAATGATCATGGAAATGAAATAAATAATAAGATATATAATAAGATATATATACTTTTTTTAAATAAACTTTTACCCCATTTTTCATGATATCTAGTTGGTAGTTACAGTCTTGCCTTACAGACTCAGGAGAGGCAATGGTCGAGAGCCATGCACTGCTTCTTGACACACTGCTCTCTTAACCTGGAAGACAACCACACCTATGTGTCGGAGGAAACACAGTCCTGCTGGCATGCACCCGGCCCGCCACAAGGAGTCACTAGACCGCGATGGGACAAGAAAATCCCGGCCGGCCAAACCCTTCCCTAACCCGGACAATACTGGGCCAATTGTGCGACGCCTCATGGGTCTGCCAGTCACGTCCGGCTGTGACACCACCTGGGATTGAACCTGGGTCTGTAGTGATGCCTCAAGCACTGTGATGCAGTGCCTTAGACTGCTGCACCACACAGGAGATGCTTATTTCTATTTTATTTTAGAATGCAAAGATAAAATAGATAGATTTTCACTCTTCTCACTACTGGCAAATGATTGCATCTTGTTATTTTGTTAAGCTACCAGTTATTTTGTTATGAATAAGAGTGTCATCATATATTCCCCATTTGCACAAGACTACTAGGCTACTAACCTTCTTTCAACCTCTAAAATTTGCAGGAGGATAAGCACTTCTCACGTAAAGTTACCTTTTTATAAATGCCAACTTTTGCGTGAAAACTGGTGCACGCATGTTTTGGGGCATATTTTGTGCGTGCACAATGTTTTATAAATGAGGCACCTGGTCAGCATGCTTTCACAGTGCTGTCAATAAAAATATTAGAAAGCTAGACGGGATGATATCAGACTAACTAACAGCAGCTTCTATTTCCTCTACACTAGAGGTTCCCAAGCTTTTTCACTTGGGGCCCCCTTCCAGCATTGGGGAACATGTGATATTTGAGTGGCTAAAATATTACAACAATAAACAATATCTATGGACTTAAGAAAGAAAAAAAGCGTTAGCTGACAAATAGCTCACTAAGGTATGCAAGGACTGACATGACAAGAGGAACTGATGACGCACTAAATTGCATTCCTTTTGAATTCTACTATTACAACTTTCAAGAGTAAGTTTAAAGCCGGACTGAGTTCCTTAAAAAGTGTGCCTCACTGTTTGGGAACTACTGCTCTATACAGCAGTCTGTTGGAGACACTAGAAATGCATCTCAAATGCCACCCTTTACCTAACATACTGCCCTATGGTCAAAAGCAGTGCACTAAACAGGGAATAGGGTGCCATTGGAGATGCAACCTAGGGTCAGTGCTCAGTGCTTTTCAAGCTACGCCTGATCGACTTCACTAATGACTGTTCCTGGTGTGGGGGAAGTGGAAAGAATCAATTAAAGACATGCCCACACTGAAATGTCACACATTTAGTATTGTTCACAATTAAATTACATTGAAATTATAACATCCATTACTGAGGTTTTTGACGATGGACACAACTTAGCTCTAATTAGACAGAGCTCTGCTTTGAGTGATATGTAAGCTGTTGATTGTATTTTCTTATTACGCACCATTGCTTTGGGTGTAAAAACCCGAGGCTAACTAGCTCACTCCAAGATTCAACTAAGATCTGAATGAGACAATCACTTTATTTCTCGCCCCTTTTGATGTCTTCGGTGACAGTGGACCACCAAATCAGCAACTAACAGAGTGACAAACCATTTCTCCGTGGATACATCCCAAATGGTACCGTATTCCCTACATAGTTATATAGCACTATAAAGGGAATTGGGTGCCATTTGGGATACATCCTATGTCTGTCTGTCTGATACAGTTGTTCAGCTGGTGCCCTGCTGTGACAGTGTAATGGCTGTCATGTTAAAACTAACGACACAGTGGCATGACAAATAGCCCAATCGCTTGCAACCTCTTTCTGAATTGAGTGCAATGGTTTGGAGGGCAAGAAAGGCCAAGGTAAGGATAAATGTCCACACTAATGTCCCGTCATTGAATCTAATTATCCAGTCTCTCCTCCGACCTAAGGTCATATCCACCACGTTGATGAGCTCTTAGAGAGAGAGAGAGAAAGACAGAGAAAAAGAGAGAGAGGGAGGGAGAGAGAGGGGGGGGCATGGCTCCCAGATTGTCTCAATATGAGGTTATGTCAGACTGAACAAAAGGTCAGCAGCAGAAACAAAGTACCCAGATTATTTCTAACATCATCCAGTACTGTACATAGATGACACTGATGTTAAGTGCTTGTTGACTTCTATCCCGGTCATAGCTAGATAGAAAAACCGCTGTTCTGATCCCATTTTAATGAAGTTCAGACAGACTGAGATGGGAGACAAGAATCTCTCTCTCTTTCTCTTTGTCTATTGCTCTCTCTCTTTCTCTCTCTCTCTCTGCAATTTCTACATCTGTTGTCAGCCCCTCAGTAACCATGTGTCAGAGCGAAGACTGCCTTGCCTAAATTTAAATTTTGCGAGAGAGAGAGAAAGAGAGATAGAGGCTCCCCTGACACTCTCATGATTCTGACATTAAAGCGCTGCAGTGAGCGGCAGGGCTGTCGCTCGGGCTCGGCACCGCGTAGCCTTTTGACAGGCCACTTCTCAAACGCTTTTTTGAAAAGGTGAAAGAATGTGCTGCAGCCCCGGCATCCATCAAGGCAATACAACCTGCAGCACCTCCCGTGGCGCCCACCCTGCATGAGCAATGGAGCACCAGTCTACAGCTGCTGGAGCGCTGTGCCTCTGCTGCTGCTGCTGCATTCACTCTCATCACTCTCATCTGTAAACAGCCCATCTACCTACCTCATCCCCATACTGGTATTTATTTATTTTGCTCCTCTGCACCCCAGTATCGCTACCTGCATATTCATCTTCTGCCGATCTACCTTTTCAGTGTTGAATTGCTATATTGTAATTACTTCGCCGCCATGTCCTATTTATTTCCTTAACTTACCTCATTTGCACTCACTGTATATAGACTTTTTGTTTTCTTTTGTTCTACTGTATTATTGACTGTATGTTTTGTTTATTCCATGTGTAACTCAGTGTTGTTGTATGTGTCGAATTGCCACGCTTTATCTTGGCCAGGTCGCAGTTGCAAATGAGAAGTTGTTCTCAACTAGCCTACCTGGTTAAATAAAGGTGAAATAAATAAAAAATATATATTTAAAAAATCCTTCCTTCATTCAGGTTCTTCTGCTCTTTGGTGAGTCATGAGAGAGCCACTTATTTCTGTTAAACTTGAAATTGACCTTCCTAAAATGACAATAGAGTAACTGGTAGAAGAGTCAATTGAAAATGTTGCACCAATTGAAAATCTTCAGCTAAATCTCACACATAGATCTTGGTTTCAACATCTAGGACACCTATTGAAGAGGATTCGTCCAGAGCCAACTCGGGATACAGTCAGATAACTACATGTCAGACACCTAGAAGATGTCACCATATCCATACAGTATACTGTATCACAGTTAGTTTACAGTAGATTCAATTCAGTGTCGTGATCACATCTGCCATGTTGTCCGGTTCATCTCTCCCCTTCCCTAGTGTATTTCTAATGGTAATATCTTATGTAAATGCTCAATTGAGTCACTCTACTTCCTATCCCAGCCACAGCTTACATTGTCTTAATGGCTAAGTGAGAGATATTGTCCCGGCAACCAGAGAGAGTGATTGATCAACAGCGTGATCATCTGCGTGGATTGTTCATGAACATAGAAAGGTGGTGAGGGTCCATGCTTCATGCTAAATTAACCACGAGCCATCTGCTCCACTCAGATGGTGCATCTCGTGCTCAGTGACAGCTACAGTACAGCTCTGACTGCAGCAAAGCACCCGAGAGCTGAAACATATGCTTCCTCTGAAATATAAAAAAGGCAAGGGACACCGCTTAGATCACGCCAAATGGCCCAATAGTGCAAAACTACAGTCAGCTTCTTGGCTGTATCATATTTAATGGGTTTATAAAACTGAACTCGTAATGAAAAACATCGCTCACTTGTGTGATCGCAAGAAACCTGAAGAAACCTCAAACTAGTAGGCAAGGATTGTATTAATGGATAAGGAAATGCTGAGAACAAAATATGTTCTGGGTTATATATATACAATTAAAACTGAAAGCCTGCAACAAAACAATGCCTTACCACCGACGTATTCCAACAAACATGTCTTCAACAGGGAAATTCCAAATGATGTGTATAAAGCCTGCAGTGTAAACACCCTGGTGCTCTAAAAATCCCCCATCTATCTAATTCACCCATCTTTAAACAATCCAAAGTGTTGAAATAAAATCCTTGTTAAAAGCAATCTTGTTCAGTGAATCATGTGGCAGATAAGATTGCAATCTCTCAAAAAGCAGTACACCTAAAACGATGGGAAATAAATTGAGTGTAAATGGGTGTCACTGTTATACTGATGTGTTTGTGTAATCTCCCAGTCTCCCGGTTGTCTGCATATTGATTTGCCTCTCCTCCTCTGCTGAAATATATACGATAACTAGAACAAAGAACAGAGCTTCCTTCAACCTGTGCCTTCTTGGTGTCGGAGCTTGACCGTCTCTGTGTAATTTGCCAGTCTCTGAGCCTGCTATTAAGGCAGTAAATGGCAGTAAAATATCTATTTTAGGGTCAGGAGGGAGTGGGAATGGAAGCACACAGACAAGAAGAATGGCTTGTGAATTGTGATTGCAGGGCCTTGGGAGGAAGCTGCTGAAGCTGTTAGAGAGGACGTGCCAATTTACATCTCCCGGACACATCCCTCCAATTAACGATGCTGGGATGGAGTCCAGAGAAACACAATTTGTCTTCTAGCCATGGCCTGATTGACAGGACTGGCTAGGGTGCAAATTAAACACTTTGGAGCGATATAGTCATATTCAGTGATGCAATCATATCTGGGGCTGAGGCGGTCAAGAAATGTTGTCAGCCGGTGATTGTCAAGAAAATAAATGCCAGTCTCACGGTAATTGACTAATAATTAACATAAACACGTTTAGCCTCTCCTGGCTTCCCACATAGCCTACAAGCCACGGATGCAGACCTTTGGAACATCTATATTTTTAAAAGTATAATAAATCAATTTGATAAAAAAAGTATAATAAATCAATTTAATATAGCCTACACCATCACAATAAATCTATTATTTATTTTTGTCTATTTCAGAAGAACAGAATAGCATACTCTGACATTATGTTAGGCCTTGATCTGGCTATGCCAAATGGCTGTGGGATATACTAGTTCATTTAGCAGACAGGATTTGTGTCACGCCCTGGTCTAAGTATTTTGTGTTTTTCTTCATGTATTGGGTCAGGCCAGGGTGTGGCATGGGGTTTTTGTATTGTGGTGTGTTTTGTCTTGGGGTTTTGGTGTGTGTGTATTGGGATTGTAGCTAGTGGGGTTATCTAGCAAAGTCTATGGCTGTCTGGAGTGGTTCTCAATCAGAGGCAGGTGTTTATCGTTGTCTCTGATTGGGAACCATATTTAGGCAGCCATATTCTTTGAGTTTGTCGTGGGTGATTGTCCTTAGTGTCCTGATGTCCTTGTTCTGTGTTAGTTTACACAAGTATAGGCTGTTTCGGTTTTCGTTACGTTTATTGTTTTGTAGTGTTTGTGTTTGTCATTAAACATGAATCGTAATCTACACGCTGCATTTTGGTCCGACTCTCCTTCACCACAAGAGAACCGTAACAATTTGCTTAGAATTCCATGGCATTATTTTATATTATTTTATAGTATGACGAATACAATTGAACATAGCTGAATAAAATAGAAAGGATATTTTCTCCAACCGATTTCCGAGATAGTGTGCACATGTAACTATTTTGTGTTGAGCGGTTAACAAAGAAGCTGGTCCTCCTATACACTTAATTTAGTTATTTATGCAACTTTAGTTGTGATACAAATGTTGGGCTGTAAGTTTAGATGTTTAATACATTCTAAGGCTGCGTGATGCGACTCTAATGATGATTTGAAAAAGAGTTGCATGAAAGGAATGAGCTCTGCTTTGTTTCTTGCACAGGCTGCACACACTTCATCAGTCTCTCACTCACAATTTGATAAGCACTTGATAATTTTCTCACCAGGCCTCGAATTTCCTGACTGCATCCCCCTTGTGTGGCCGTAGTGCCCTTGGGCTGAATATAATTATTATAATTCCCTTCTGCCGGCTGCCAATCGCCGTGCTCTGAAGCACCTCTCACTCGCATCCCTCTCACATATATCTCAATTCTTATTAGCCAATGCCCGTCACGTGATTGTGTCCTTCTCACAGGCATCTCAGCTCTAAAGTAGACTACAAGTGAAGACAGACACATCAGGGACACAACTGTGCATGTCCGTCTTATCGAATTCTGAAGCACATATTGAAGATGTTAGAAGAAGTGTCCACATTTACTTTTCGTCAGCCAAGAAGATAAGTAGGCCTAACGAACAACAAAAGAACTAGCCTACGTCAAACCACTATCCCCCATTGTACAAAAGTTAACCTATTCTAAATAAATATTCCAAACATACTTTGGGACTGTTGTGGGATGCGATAGATCATAAATTAATACAACCACTCAATAAAACGTTTTTAAAGCAATGAGGCTGATGCACCAGATCAGAACGTTTGGCTAAAAATGTTGATAAACTATTAGGCTATTTCTTCCCATCATAAGCGCAAAGATGCGAACACGGCAGTAGGCACAAATGTTCCAAAATGCAATCAATTAGCAGGAAAACACTGTTATCAAAATGACCACAAATGCGATTATGCATGTGGTGATTTATTATAAAGTGCATTTTTTGTGGTGAAAATTATCTTCCTCAAACTTGAAAGTCACGTGTTGCCTATGTATGTCAATTAGGCTCCACACCGATTGTGAAGCGGATTAATTCTAAGATGTTATTTGGCCTCTTTAGGTGTGATACAAACCGTATTAAAACATATAGGCCTAAGGGGTAGGCTACATGAGGTGTGCGACTATGATTTAAAAAATTTGAGACAAAAAGGCATGTGCTGTTTCTTGCCTGAGTGCACAAGCTGGGCATCATTCACAAGTGATAATACATCATTCCCAAGTGATAATATTGTCACCCATCAGACTATTTGTAATTGAATCTTGTCTTTACATATACTAAATAATACAGTGGGGCAAAAAAGTATTTAGTCAGCCACCAATTGTGCAAGTTCTCCGACTTAAAAAGATGAGAGGCCTGTAATTTTCATCATAGGTACACTTCAACTATGACAGACAAAATGAGAAACAAAATCCAGAAAATCACATTGTAGGATTTTTTATACATTTATTTGCAAATGATGGTGGAAAATAAGTATTTGGTCACCTACAAACAAGCAAGATTTCTGGCTCTCACAGACCTGTAACTTCTTCTTTAAGAGGCTCCTCTGTCCTCCACTCGTTACCTGTATTAATGGCACCTGTTTGAACTTGTTATCAGTATAAAAGACACCTGTCCACAACCTCCTACAGTCATACTCCAAACTCCACTATGGCCAAGACCAAAGAGCTGTCAATGGACACCAGAAACAAAATTGTAGACCTGCACCAGGCTGGGAAGACTGAATCTGCAATAGGTAAGCAGCTTGGTTTGAAGAAATCAACTGTGGGAGCAATTATTAGGAAATGGAAATGGACATACAAGACCACTGATAATCTCCCTCGATCTGGGGCTCCACCTAAGATCTCACCCCGTGGGGTCAAAATGATCACAAGAACGGTGAGCAAAAATCCCAGAACCACACAGGGGGACCTAGTGAATGACCTGCAGAGAGCTGGGACCAAAGTAACAAAGCCTACCATCAGTAACACACTAAGCCGCCAGGGACTCAAATCCTGCAGTGCCAGACGTGTCCCCCTGCTTAAGTCAGTACATGTCCAGGCCCGTCTGTTTGCTTGAGAGCATTTGGATGATCCAGAAGAAGATTGGGAGAATGTCATATGGTCAGATGAAACCAAAATATAACTTTTTGGTAAAAACTCAACTCGTCGTGTTTGGAGGACAAAGAATGCTGAGTTGCATCCAAAGAACACCATACCTACTGTGAAGCATGGGGGTGGAAACATCATGCTTTGGGGCTGTTTTTCTGCAAAGGGACCAGGACGACTGATCCGTGTAAAGGAAAGAATGAATGGGCCATGTAACGTGAGATTTTGAGTGAAAACCTTCTTCCATCAGCAAGGGCATTGAAGATGAAACGTGGCTGGGTCTTTCAGCATGACAATGATCCCAAACACACCGCCCGGGTAACGAAGGAGTGGCTTCGTAAGAAGCATTTCAAGGTCCTGGAGTGGCCTAGCCAGTCTCCAGATCTCAACCCCATAGAAAATCTTTGGAGGGAGTTGAAAGTCCGTGTTGCCCAGCAACAGCCCCAAAACATCACTGCTCTAGAGGAGATCTGCATGGAGGAATGGGCCAAAATACCAGCAACAGTGTGTGAAAACCTTGTGAAGACTTACAGAAAACATTTGACCTCTGTCATTGCCAACAAAGGGTATATAACAAAGTATTGAGATAAACTTTAGTTATTGACCAAATACTTGTTTTCCACCATCATTTGCAAATAAATTCATAACAAATCCCACAATGTGATTTTCTGGATTTTTTTTCCTCATTTTGTCTGTCATAGTTGAAGTGTACCTATGATGAAAATTACAGGCCTCTCTTATCTTTTTAAGTGGGAGAACTTGCACAATTGGTGGCTGACTAAATACTTTTTTGCCCCACTGTATATGTCTGGAATTAGTTTTGATTTAAAATTGACCACTATCATGCACCTGTCTCGGAAAACAGGGGCAGGGGGGAAAAATACATGTAATATATGCACTTAAACAGAGGCTGGAGGACACATTTTCCTTGGTTCATTTTCATGCCTGCCAGGTAGGCTATACTTCTGTCGTAAAGCGAAGTAATGTGCTTAATATTAGGAAAGTTGAGAAATAAATAGTAAGCCTTTAGAAAGCTGATGGGATCCACTCTTTTTAATAGAGCCCAAAACTCTGTTTTCTCACACAATTGCGTAGCCTTTTGAAACTTTGCGCAACATGAGCTTGTGCTCTCATTAAGTGTTTTATTTGATTTTCGATGACATTTACATTGATGTTAGAGTGATTAGAGGGACAATATAGCGCTGAGTACCAGACAGTTAGCAAGTTTGGTAGGATACTAATGACCATCAGCAGCATCAGAGCTTGGAGAAGCCTAGTTACCATGACGTGGAATTTGACTGCAGTCATGACTCGTGGCCACCGGTGTGGTGGTAATATCGTCCCCGTAACAGCCCTAATCATATCAGATTGCATTAGATCTGCATGCAGCTGCTTGGACGTGGGATCTGGAGGGACATGATTTATAAACATGATGAGAGGACTAGAGATGGCATGGCAGCAGTGGTTCTCTCAGGATGATGGGAGAGAATGTGCTTTAGTCTTTATTCTTCATTTGGATCCCCATTAGCTGATGCCATGACGACAGCTAGTCTTCCCGGGGTCCAACTCGGTCTTAACTTAACGTGCTCATTGAAAGTTTGCAAGAAGCCATTTGCAGTGTGTGCTCTGTTAGGATATGTCGCTTGTTAAAGATCGTTGAAAAAGGCACTCGCACATCTGAACTATATTTGTTCCAGGTGCATAATAACAAGTGAATAACAAGAAAGAAAAGAGAAACCTGCACACTGCTCTTCCTGCTCTTCCTGTTCTTTATTAAGCTTTACGTATCAGCCTCAAGGTCTTCATCAGAGATTTGGTTTGAGTGTTTGTAATTTGCACCCATATGTAGACATTGTTCCACCCACATCCATTCAGTGCATCAAATAGGGTTGGAGTCAAGGAAAATAAAAATGTGTTAACAAATATAACAATGTTCATTAAAAAATTTTTTTTATAAAAAGTGTGTACATAAAACGTATTAACTTCTTCGAGATAGGGGGCGCTCTTTTAATTTTTGTATAAAAAACGTTCCCGTTTTAAACAAGATATTTTGTCACGAAAAGATGCTCGACTATGCATGTAATTGACAGCTTTGGAAAGAAAAAACTCTGACGTTTCCAAAACTGCAAAGATATTATCTGTGAGTGCCCCAGAACTAATGCTACAGGCGAAACCAAGATGAAATTTCATACAGGAAATGCCCCAGATTCTGAAGGCGCTGTGTTCCAATGTCTCCTTATATGGCTGTGAATGCGCCAGGAATGAGCCTGCACTTTCTGCCATTTCCCAAGGTGTCTGCAGCATTGTGACGTATTTGTAGGCATATCATTGGAAGATTGACCATAAGAGACTACATTTACCAGGTGTCCGCCCGGTGTCCTGCGTTGAAATTATTGCGTAATCTCTAGGTCCATGCGCGTTCCATTTTCTTCAGAGGAGAAAGTCAACTGCCACGAATGATTTATAATCAATAGATTTGTGAAAAACACCTTGAGGATTGATTCTAAACAACGTTTGCCATGTTTCTGTCGATATTATGGAGTTAATTTGGAAAAAAGTTTGCGTTGTAATGACTTAATTTTCAGTTTTTTTCTTACCCAAACGTGAAGAAAACGGAGCGATTTGTCTACACAAATAATCTTTTTGGAAAAACTGAACATTTGCTATCTAACTGAGAGTCTCCTCATTGAAAACATTTGAAGTTCTTCAAAGGTAAATGATTTTATTTGAATGCTTTTCTTGTTTTTGTGAAAATGTTGCATGCTGAATGCCAGGCTTAATGCTATGCTAGGCTATCAATACTGTTACACAAATGCTTGTTTAGCTATGGTTCAAAAGCATATTTTGAAAATCTGAGATGACAGTGTTGTTAACAAAAGGCTAAGCTTGAGAGCAAAGATATTTATTTCATTTCATTTATATGAATAGTGAATAGTTAACGTTGCATTATGGTAATGAGCTTGAGGCTGTATTCACGATCCCGGATGGCTATAATCAAGAGGTTAAGCACATCTGTAAATCCTCAATGAGGACATCAACCTACAATAACAGGTACATTTTCATAAATCATTGGGTAAAGTGCAGGATAAAAACGTCATCAACAAAAAAATCTGTATTTTTCCATATATAGACACCAGTGGATGTTGCTGAGGGGAGGTCAGCTTATGATAATGGCTGGAATGGAGTGAAGGGAATGGTATCAAATTGTATTTGTCACACGCTCCAAATACTACAGGTGTAGACCTTGCAATGAAATGCTTACAAGCCCTTACGCTTCGAACAACTACGTCATTGCGTTTCGATACACCAGAAGTACATTCATTTCCAATGGAACGCTGCATTTGCCTTGCAGCATTGCGTTACAGAGGCAGTTGCAGTGCGTTCTGTGTGGTGCGTACGTTGGATTTATCGAACGTATGCATCAAATTGTATGTGTAGACTTGACAGAAAGTAGCAAAATATGAATGTAGATGTTTTTTTTGCACACATATTCAGTAAAAATGTGGGATTACATAAAAACAGTTTGATTGCATAATTTCTTCACATTTTTTATTAATTTATTTGCCAAGTATATTATTTATTCAATGACATCCACACATGAATTGTGATAGCCATAGTATAATTTCCCTCCAAAATGAGTTTCAAATCAGAAATCTATGCAACACTAATAATCAATGCTATCCTAAGACTTTATAAACAAATGACTTTATGAATTGACTGAATTTAAACCGAACTGACGTGTGTGAAAAGAAAGGTACAATGAGGGAGGTCAAAACAACAACCAGACAACTCCTCTCCTCTTCCTGTGAGCTTGTCTGTTAAATTGACTCCATCTCTGGAAGGGAAGAGAAAAACAACACATACAAGCTTAACATAATATGACACCATAAAAGGTGAGATTTATGTTAACTAAATACTGCTTGTATAGTGTCGTTCGTGGCATAAATATAGGAACAGTGTGGTAAAGTTGGTAATACTTGCTGTTTACTCATGGAATTTGTATTTCAGATCAAAAGATGAATATGACAGGCAGATATTTCGACAGCAAAAAGTTTTAGGATATTTTCTAACCCAGAAACAACAGCTATACATTTGCTTCATATTAATACTTTGATCTGAAATACCAATTAACCTACATGACAATACTGTAAAAATGACCTACTTTACTTCACTGTCGCACACTTATGACACTCACTACCTGTGATGTGGAGAAAAAAACCATACCATTGAACTCGGCTTCGAAAAGCAGCTGATACATTTTAACCTTGACTGCTGCTTTTCTTTGCTGAAGCAGCCTCTTCAGTGTCTGCACCAGGCTAATGGCAAAGAGGGTCTCCTTTCTGTGATCATCAGGTTGGGCTGCATCCCTCTCGACGGCTTGGAGGAGCCTCTGCTGAAATGAGTTGAGTGGATCTGGGGGCTGGTACCTCCGATGACGCCTGGTGTGACATTGTTCCTCTTCGTTTCTCTCTGTTTCTCTCCACGGCCACATCCTGTTCAAGGAGGCCCTCAGTGGTCACTTCCGTGAGGTCCATAATAATCTCAGGTGGTCCTAGATCCAGAGGTGCTTCCTCCATTTCATCATCTTCCATGGCTGCACCGGTGGTCATACTCATGGATGATGTTGTAGAGGGTCTCACTCTACCGGTGGAGGTGATGGTCGCATTTGTAGGTGATGTTGATGGTCTTGATGCACCGGTGGCGACAACACTTGTGGATGACGTAGTAGAGGGTCTGGCTGTAAAATTGGCACTTGTTGCCCTAGGCACAATAAATGGATCCAGAAAAGAAAGAATGTGGCAGAAGCACCAAGGCTGCTGGCCTGAAGCTGCTGACCCAGACCTCTTATCTTTCTCTGCCCTTCTCTCTCTCTGATACATGTCGCTGAGTCCTCTCCACTTCCTCCTACAGTCTTCTTCTACATAGACATGAACATGATAAGCCAAACCATTACCTAGCATAACTATAGTTATTAGATAGCTATCATGGACATGTCACCTACTGTACACATAGACACACACGGTTATCTGACCAAATTATCAGAGTACAGTAGTATCTACCATTTCTATTAATCTAGCATACACACTCACACTCTTTCAAACATGATTATTTGGGAAAGTTATCAAGGGTAGTAACTAGCATAATTTATTTGACTATTTCTTTCACACACACCTCATTGGCTAGGTTAGCTAGCTAGCTAACGCTAACTAGCCACATCTAGCACAAGCTCACTACTAAACTGACCTGGCAATCCTACTATCGTGGGATTTTTTGTGTTTATGTCCCTGTAGCTGTCAGCAGTTGTGTCAAAAAGACACGGTTTTGAGGATACTGCGAAAATGATTCTCCTCCATGTGTCCAACTGCATTTGCAAAAGGTACCTGCATCAGTATAGTTGCCTAGCTGCGCAAAATGTTATGCAGCAGTGATGCAATGATGCAGTCGGTGTGTTCGAAGCGTTAACCAACAACGCAGTTTAAGAAAAAACTGTTGAAGTCAGAAGTTTACATACACTTAGGTTGGAGTTATTAAAACTTGTTTTTCAACCACTCCACAAATGTCTTGTTAACGAACTATAGTTTGGCAAGTTGGTTAGGACATCTACTTTATGCATGACATAAGTCCCTTTTCCAACAATTGTTTACAGATTGATTATTTCACTTATAATTCACTGTATCACAATTCCAGTGGGTCAGACGTATACATACACTGAGTTGACTGTGCCTTTAAAAAGCTTGGAAAATGCCAGAAAATGATGTCATGGATTTAGAAGCTTCTGATAGGCTAATTGACATCATTTGAGTCAATTGGAGGTGTACCTGTGGATGTATTTCAAGGCCTACCTTCAAATGCAGTGTCTCTTTGCTGGACATCATGGGAAAATCAAAAGAAATCAGCCAAGACCTCAGAATTTTTTGTTGTTGACATCCACAAGTTTGGTTCATCCTTGGGAGCAATTTCCACATGCCTGAAGGTATCACGTTCATCTGTACAAACAATAGTATGCAAGTATAAACACCATGGGACCACGCAGCCGTCATACCGCTCAGGAAGGAGACGCATTCTGTCTCCTAGAGATGAAGTACTTTGGTGCGGTAAGTGCAAATCAATCCCAGTACAACAGCAAAGGACTTTGTGAAGATGCTGGAGGAAACAGGCACAAAAGTATCTATATCCACAGTAAAACGAGTCCTATATCGACATAACCTGAAAGGCCGCGCAGCAAAGAAGCCACTACTCCAAAACCGCCATAAAAAAGACAGACTACGGTTTGCAACTGGATATGGGGAAAAAGATTGCACTTTTTGGAGAAATGTCCTCTGGTCTGATGAAACAAAAATATAACTGTTTGGCCATAATGACCATCGTTATGTTTGGAGCCAAAGAACACAATCCCAACCGTGAAGCACGGGGGTGGCAGCATCATGCTGTGGGATTGCTTTGCTGCAAAAGGGACTGATGCACTTCACAAAATAGATGGCATCATGAGGACAGAAAATGATGTGGATATATTGACGCAACATCTCAAGACATCATCCAGGAAGTTAAAGCTTGGTCGCAAATGGGTCTTCCAAATGAACCATGACCCCAAGCATACTTCCAAAGTTGTTGCAAAATGGCTTAAGGACAACAAAGTCAAGGTATTGGAGTGGCCATCACAAAGCCCTGACCTCAATCCTTTGAAGATTTGTGGACAGAACTGAAAAAGCGTGTGCAAGCGAGGATGCCTACAAACCTGACTCAGTTACACCAGCTCTGTCAGGAGGAATGGGCCAAAATTCACCCAACTTATTGTGGGAATCTTGTGGAATACTAATAGAGTGTATGTAAACTTCTGACCCACTAGGAATATGATGAAAGAAATAAAAGCTGAATTCTTAAAGCACATTCTTAAAATAAAGTGGTGTTCCTAACTAACCTAAGGAATTGTGAAAAACTGAGTTTAAATGTATTTGGCTAAGGTGTATGTACACTTAGAAATTCAATTGTAGGTAAAAATTACAAACACACAAACCAAAGCTCTGACGAAGGCCTTGAGGCTGATACATAAAGCTTAATAAAGAACTTTAATACTAGGAAGAGCAGTGTGCAGGTTTGTCTTTTCTTTTTAAAGAATATTAAAAACATAACAAACTTCAACTTCAAATGAATCAAGTAAGTGCTGGCCCCTATTTTTCATTTTGATGAGTATTGGTTCTATGACAGACAAAGCTAAGGGCCCAGCATCACCATGATAAACCAGTCTAGTCCTCCTCTCTGCTCAGTAAGCAGTTCTGTTATAGACTAAGCAAACGAGACATAGAGAAGATTAAATCTCCTTACACAGTGTTAGTTACAACAAAATGGTCTGGGTTGCAGTGCAGTCTCAGGATGTGTCTGAAATAGTACCTCTATTCCCTATATAGTGCACTACTTTTATAGGTCCTGTTCAAAAGTGGTGCACTAAATAGGGAATAGGGTGCCATTCGGGAGACACACACTCAGTGACATGATGAGTGTGGATGGAGGGAGAGAAAAAAAAGATAGAAGATAAAAGCAAGAGCAATTCTATGTGTGTCATCAGTCCACAGCGTTAGCAAGCTTACACTGAGGAAGCCCCCAGGAGAACTGCCATTATCTGCCTGTGCACTGGAAAGAAGAAATGGCACACTCTCCTCTTCTCGCTTTCTCTTGTTATAAATGACTGCAGAGCTCCAGTCTAGATAGAACAATGTCTCTCAGACTCAGTCAGTGGTCCAACACTTCGGGCACAGAATCTCACAGCAACAAACAGTATTATATTCAGATTGAATGTAGCTAATGCACCTCCTCCATAACCCAAAGCTATTTAAACATTTTAGATGATAATAGTAAGAATGATAAGAAAGAAGTAGTTCTTTCTTAGAAGGAAAATAATAACTTATATGTACAATCTATATTTATGCTTTAGATTATAATAATAACAATAAGAAGAGTTGCTGCTCTTTATCCAGAGAAACCTGTTCTGGAATGCGACTTGCACCATTCATCATCTTCTGTATCTTCCAAAAATGACTTCATAAAGAAAAAGAGCACCATGGGCATTCCCTAAAATAGACTGCAGGAATTCAGGGGGAAAGTTGCCTATTGTACATCATGAACTAACTGGAACAGGTTGGACTGTCTTGGATCTTGTTTACATTTTCCCTACATTACTTTAATTGATATACGGAGATGATGTGTATTTTTGCACCCTATTCCCTATATAGTGCACACTACTTTCAGACAGGGCCCATACGTCTCTGGTCAAAAGTAGTGCACTATATGGGGAATAGGGTGCCATTTGGGACGCACTCAATGAGTCAATAGGTTCTACCTTGTCAAGTCCTCTAAAAGGTTAAATCCTTGACATTATACAATCAATACGCTGATGTCCTATACAGTCAAGTTTACACTCCACAACGTACAGCACAATTAGATAAAGTTGCCTATAGCATAGGGACATGTTGAGGTACTGTATGCAGGTATAGTTATTCCTTTCAGCTCCTAGTGGATCAGAGGTCCTCGTATGCAGGTATAGCTAGTTATGAAACATACAGATTACACAAACTCCTATGCTATAGCCTAGACCACTTTATGGTGCTGTATAGTGTTTACAGGTAGTTAGCTATGAAACATTTACACACATCCTTTAGAAAAGGGGTGGGCAACATTGATGGGTAAAACATTTTAGTGGCCCCACTCTTGGAAGTGGAGGGAATGTTTTTACGTTTTAAAGCAAGTTTGCTGCAATTCTACACATTTTGCCATAGGGTGGAGATAAACGTTTGCCATTTTTAATATTATGTGAGTATAATATAATATAATATGAGTGAGACTGACTAACAAAATCAATGGCGGCCCCACAGCATGTAATTCGACCATCATAACAAGTTTAGATAGCTGGCCGCAAAACTAACTTATCAATCTAAAAAATGTTAGCTGACATGGGCTAATTGACCTACTATCAGTGACTTACATAACATGCGGAAAAACTTCTGATGCACAACCAATTTTCGAAATTGCACCTTGTGTATTCTACTATTCTAACTCGCAACAGTATTTTCTGTTGTTGGGGGGGATTAATCCCTGCTTTAGAGGCAGGCAGTGCAGTAGCTAGCGTAGCTCTACAAAGCTCCATGAAGTCTCAGCTCTGTAGGGAAATCTGAAACCCAGAGCACATGGCTGAACCCAGAGGATCATAGAGTGAGGTTAGTAGGGTTTAGGATGGGTAACAAACAGAGGGTGAAATGGGAGCACAGATGGAGGAGTGTGGGAGGTGGGCAGGTCCTCTCCTGGAGGGTCCTCCTTTACAGTACACAGCACAGAGTACTAATGGGCCAGTCAAAAGTAGTGCACTATAAAGGGAATAAGGTGCCATTTGGGACACAGGATATATACACGGCAAAATGCTCTCACACACTCCCTTCTCAGAAACAACACCACTACTGTGCTGTATAACCACCAGCCAATTGTACAGGAATCTCTCAAATGGAAATCAAATCTCAATAGGTATTCAAGGAATATTTCATCACCTGCTTGAAAACCTTCAGTCAGAACCACCAGATATTCATCTACAGCTGTTTGTTTAATAGCCACCCAACATCAGAGAACACAGTGGGCAAGAACAGGACAAAAATGAAGAATGAATGAGAAAGATAAATAAAGAAATAAAATAGAAGTGCTATTTCATTCGGCGGCAGACCGGGGTCACAGAGACAGAGAGAAAAGAGGAAATAGTAGAAGTGCTCTAGGTAGTAACTCTTTGTGTGAAAGATAGGACTGCAGAGCTGTGCTGGCAGGCCTATGAATTAAGCAGCCCAGCCCATCCCTGCCCGCTGCACTGTGCCCTGGCTGCCCCTGCTCCCCCTTCCCTCTCCATCCCCATCCACACAATGCTAGTCCTGCCTGTTAGGATGATTTGCCACTTCATTACTAATTGATAATCGCCGGAGAGAAACGCTCATTAGACTGTGAGTGCTGAATACTGCATCTCCATGCTTCCATTTCCAGCCACCCATTATGACTATAGTGACGTTGGCGAAACACTCTGGCTTTGAGTTATGGCTCATCTATTTCACAGAGAATAGGCAAGTCCTCAGTCCATAAGCGGAGCCTGTCTGGGAGGAAGCATTCAAGAGTTATTCAGGGGCGGGACCGTCTGAAAAACGAGCATTGTTTTAGGGGAAGTACGAGGCATTATACTTAACTTGAAATGATCACGCAGTTCAAAGTGTCGAGTCGGCAAAGACTCAAGTTAACATCAAGCGTGAATATTCATGAATCTCCATCAATAACTTTAAATGACCCCAAACAGGGCATAATACATGATGACAAAGTACTATATTGGTGCTTTTCCATTGAGACTTACCCCCACACCAGTGAGCCGCCAGTGTTTTATCTTAATGTAGGTCTAGTGTTATTGTGTTTCTGTCAGGAGAGTGACTCTAAAAACTTGTGGCGAGCAGAACCAACAACCTCCGCATCATTCAAGACTGTTGGTTTGTTAGAAGGTGTTCAAGTTCACACCTAGCCATTGTTATGTAAATGCCAGCTGATAAGTACCCAGAGCGTTGCCTTGGCTCCCAGTTAGAGCAGGTTTGCCGGAGCCATGGCCCAGTGAGATACGGGTGCCAGCCCGCATCGATAGGAAACGGAAAGTCTGAGCTTTTGGGTAAAACACTGGGGTAAATCCTCAAAGGAAATGTGGCACATGTGAAACATGGAATAAAATTGTAAGAAGTGTGTACATTCCTCCTCATACTCATGCATCTCAGTGATTGGACAACACAGTGCATTTTACATTTAGGCCAGTTAGTCAGTGCATTCAACTAAGGTAGCTAAGACAACCACAGGTCACAGTCATTACAAGGAAAACCTTCCTAAAGAAATGCAGCTATCCCTGAGAAGGTGCAGGTGAAGGTGCAGCCTCCCAATTCATCGCTGGCAATGCAGAGCCCATCAACCAGCCCTAAGTAGAAATAACCAGTCTGGGAGTTAGGAGTAGGACTTGGACTAGGCTTTATCTTCAATCAGATGTGACTCGGCAGCACGGTGCCTCCCCATTCGTCCCTTACAAAGCAGAGCCAACCAATCAGCCATAAGTATCAAACAGGCCTAGAGTACATCTCCAATCAGATGTGACTGAAGAGACATACAGTACATCTCACTGATTGGATGGCACAGTGCAGGTCCCCGGCAACGCAGAGCCAACCTAAATAAGACCAGGAGTGAAGGAGGCTAAGCTACATCTCCAATCAGACATGACCAAAGAGACATCCCACATTATGTCTGCTCATGCACTACTTAACTTTACAACCCCCTGGGTCCCACAGCACTGCAGCAGCATGCTGGAATAATACTCTGTAATTGTTATTGACATATTGTGGGTAGGAGACAATAAGAGAGAAAGAGGGCACCATTCCCCCTCCCCACTCCAAAATTAACAGCCCGAAATAGGTTTGTCGTGTCCTGGTACTTAAGAGACGCTGAGCCTCTCCACTGTAGCTCTCTCTGGTTGGCGTAGAAGCAGACACTAGCCAAGTCAAGAGGGATGCATGCAACACATCCAGAGAAATAGAAGTCTCACATTAACATCAGAGGAAAGTGGACCTCCTTAGCCCCCCATTTAATAACGGATAATGCCATAATAAAGAGCGTAACAAATGCCATGAAGTGTACAAACAAATATATATTACATATTGACCCCATCTTGACATATGCTGTGCTATCTCAAGATATGGGTATCACAAATGGTGAGTCAGGTTTTCCAAAAGTAGTTTTGCATTAAATTTAGCTGATACTGATATATTATCTATTACATGAGGAATACAAAGCTTGAAAGAGTTCATTTGTGTCTTGTATTTCCCCTAGGCCTACTTCCAAGGCTTTAAACACCTCATACTGCGAAAAACAGTAGTGTACATGCATATGTCTTCATACTGGATGAACTCTAGTAGACAGTAAGGCTGGGAATCGCCAGGGACCTCACAATATGATATTATCACAATACTTAGGTGCTGATACGATATGTATTGCAAATCTCATGATTCTATCTGTATTACGATTCGATAATGTGATTTTATTGCACTTCGATGATCCAAAGATATTGCTCACCAAATGTCTGCTGCAGAGGGACAAGAGCGAGCCATGAGAAAACGAGTTTTGATAAATTATGGAAATAAAAGAGCTGAAAACAAATTGTCTCCCAATTTTATTTTATTATTATTTTTGTAATTTTTACCCCCTTTTCTCCACAATTTTGTGATTAAGATCTTGTCTCATCACTGCAACTCCTCAACAGGCGAAGGTAGAGTCATCCGTCCTACGAAAGATGACCTGTCAAGCCGCGCTTCTTAACACCCGCTCGCTTAACCCGGAAGCCAGCTGCACCAATGTGTTGGAGGAAATACTGTTCTACTGACGACCGAAGTCAGGGTGGAGGAACGTTCTGATTCGAGTATAGCCCCCCGGCCAAACCCTCCCCTAACCAGGACGATGCTGGCCCAATTGTGCACAGCCCTTTGGGACACCCGGTCACGGCCGGTGATTGAACCCCAGGCTAAAATGATGCTGCAACACTGCGTTGTGCCACACAGGAGACCCGGCTCCCTATTTAAAAATAAAATGGAGAACAAGATATGAAGGAAAAATACTGGAGTTTTGGTGCAGATACAGCCAAATAGCACAAAAATAATACTGCAAAGTTGTCAAAACGATACAATATATCGTCAAAAATAATATCCGCTATGTAACTGTCTCGATTTTTTTCCCCCTATCACTAGCAGACAGTGTCCTATCTTCTTACATAACACCTTGTAACACCTTGTAACAACATGTTACTACACACAGAGGCAACAGTAACTAACAATCCTGGCTGTTATGGAGTAGGGGTGAGGGGAGGAGGCAGTGAGCTGCATGGTTATCTGTGCTACGTGTGTGTGTGTACGCATGTGTGAGAGAGAGAGAGTCTCTGCCAGGTTATCTGGTCTGCCTCAGGCCTTCCCTGTTCTGTTCTGTACCTTTCATCTCTCCCATGTCCAGGGTCTTGCCCAGCTGTTCCAGGAGGTCGGCACGAGCTGCGTTTTTCTTGTGCTTCTTGCCGTCATAGTGCTGCTGTGCCATGCCCGGGTTGTTGAACCAGGCGTTGCATAGCTGGCAGTAACGGTCTGAGTCCCTGCGCTGCCGAGGAGAGGTCAATGGGGTCGTTTCTGGGGAGCTTTTCACGGGACTGGGTGGAGCCTCTGATTGGACAGAAAAACAGGAAACGCAAACAGGGGAGTTCACATCAACATTGCTCTGCTGTTTGACAACACTCTCTAGACCAAAACACAGACTGATGTTGTTTTTTTGATCCGTCAGCTAAAAAAAGGCTTAGGAACAAAACTTAAGGAAGAAAACAAAGGTTGGTAAAGGAACAAGCTTTCTTGCCAGGAGGCAAAATGTGAGGCATGAAATGAGCGCTGATCACTTTGGCTCTGGCTATTCCTATTCGACCCCCACCAATAACAAGCTGTTAACTCCATCCCAAGCATGAAGAAGAAATCCTAAATCAAACTTGGCAACTGGGAAAAAAACACCCTGCTCTACTTAATGTTGACTTCTTGTGTACAATATGCTTTCATGCATGGATGCCACCATTATCCCTGAACAAACATCAGATCGCGCAGCGCTACATTTTCCGACATAGGATTTCGCTATCAAGTTAACCAATTTTAACACTTGGCCCACCCTTCATAAGTTAACATTTACAAAAGTCCCGTTAGAAAGCATCAGATCACATTACGGACCACTGTGATGCAGTCAGCATCTCCCAGTGGTATCTCTTGTGAGCGTCGTGGCCAGTCAGGACAGAGTTGCAGTGCAGAAACACAAATGTCAGCACCATGTTCTTTAGCCATGCTGTTAATAATGATATGCTACAGTATAGCAATTCATGCTCATCTTCAAGTCAGAACTTTTACAGTGAAGACTGGCATGTCATGGATATGTACACTGCAGTATAGAACTGGTAGCATTCCTACAGAATATTAGCTTAAAAAAGTAGCACTCAAAGACCCCTTTGATACTATAAACTACCAGCTGTTTAAATATAGTATCAGGAAGTTAAAAACTGGGGCACTGAAAACAATAGAAAAGGTGGTGTAGGAAAAAGCTTTTGATCTGGAGTGGCTACTATCACACTGTTATATTTCTCACTGTTTTGTCACTTATAGGCACATATGAGTTGATAACAAAGCCCTTGGTTTAGACAGCATATAATTCAGGCAATTAACTGCTGCAGCAGAAAAGAGGATGACAGCATGGAATTAAGTGGCTGTAGGAGTTGAAAATCAAAGAGTGTGAAATGTATATCATTTGTGGGGGATGATAATGATGTTGGTGTTATTAGAGCCAGGGAACAAAGGAGAACCACAAACATATTCATTTCAAGAAGAGATATCATTTTCATAAATATGACAAAGCATTTTCCCTCTTTTCTTTTAGTGTTAATCAAACAGACATGCTGATTCCTAACATATATTGTCTCTAATTGTGTCTTTCAGCTTCCTTTCACATAATCTAAGAGAAGTGCGTCCCTCGTGTGTTGAGATTCTAGTTTCTCCTTTTAGGGCAACTGAAACACACCCCCCTGCTTACGTACATTTGAATGCTTGGAGTGTTTCGTTCTGTGAAATGCGTTATACAAAGCCCCTATTTTCTACTTCTGTTTCACGTCCTGTCCTTATATTAGTTGTATAAGTAATGCAATGTGCTAGTCAACAAAATTGGCGACGAGGAAGAAACGTTCTCACATTGGTGTTCATTATTTTCAGGAGAAAGTCTCAGTAAAAAACAAAACAAATAATTGCTGTAGAAAGACGCAAAGAAAACATGGCGCAAGCCAGTCAAGAGTGATGCTACAGTAGCTAGCCTGGAGGGAGAAGAAGAGTTTTGCTGTGGGAGAAAGTGTAATCACTGTGAGTGAAAAGAAGAAAAAAAAGTCAGGGAGTGAGGGACCATCTAAAAAGTGTGAGAAGCAAAAAAAACTGAACATGTCTGCACTGGTTGGAACAATGGAGTTACACAGAACATTTTGACTGAAGAGAAATTAAAGAATGAGCAGTTGTGCCAACATCTTTGACTGGTATGGGAGGAAAACCCTGGTGATAAATGATATGATGAAATTGTGTCTCCCTTAAAACAACATTATTCTCCCAAACTACTGATCATCGCAGAGAGATTCAGATTTCATTACGAGAAATCAAGATGAGGGGGAGTCAATCTCATAATTTGTGGCTGTATGGAAACAGTTAAACAAACACTGTGAATTTGGGCGATCATTGAGTGACACTATACGTGTGTGGAATGCGCTGCGAGGCAATTCAGAAACGCCTTTTGATTGAGAGCAACTTAACATTGCAGAGTGCGATAGAAGTGAGTACGTCAATGGAAATGGCAAAGAAAGACACACAGCAGCCAAGTGCAGAAGGTGTCTATGGATTTAAAAAACAACGCAGTAGGTGGCAAGCCATGCCATCACTGTGGGAAAGCAGGTCACCAAGCAGAGGAGTGTTTGTGCATGTAAAAACGTGTATTTAAAAACAAAAATACACAATCAAACAAAAGTACTGAACAAAGGAAAAGCGACTTCAGGAAGTACAAAAAGAAAGTGCATAAAATCACACAGAGGATGAACAAAGTGATAACCTGTCTGAAGGGGACGAATCTTGGACATGGATACTGGGTGACTCCGCTACTGGATGGAAAAGCAGTAGGGATGCAAATGGACACTGGAGCAGCCGTATATATTTTCTCTCTGAGGCCGTATACAAGGAGAAACTACATCACCTCACACCACAGCCCATGAAGATGACACTGAAAACATACACTGGTGAGACTGTTCCAGTGAGAGGAAGCATGATAGTTACAGTGGAGCTCAACAAACAGAAGGTAAAGCTACCACTCTACATTGTGAAAGGCAACCATCGAGCTTTGCAAGGACACACATGGCTGGAAAAGATTAAGCTAAACTGGCAGGAAATTCACATGGTTGGAGGACACAAACCTACAAGGGATATTGAGAAAACATGCAGATGTGTTCAATGGAGAACTTGGCGGTATGAAAAACATAAAAAGTTAAAGGACCATGAAACCAGACAGCAAGCCAAAATGCTTCAAAGCTAGACCTGTCCCATACACCATGAAACCATAAGTTGAAACTGAGCCAAACAGACTAGTCGAGAGTGGAGTATTACATCCAGTGAATGTTAGTGAGTGGGCTACACCTGTCGTTCCAGTCATGAAAAAAGATGGATCATTCAGACTCTGTGGCGATTTCAAAGTTACCGTTAACTCCATCTGACTGGTGAAAAATATCCACTAACCCTCATTGACAACCACTTTTCTGGTTTAGCTAGATAACAGAAATTCAGTAAGATAGACTTATGTCAGGCCTATCTACAGACGCATGTTGTGACCAAGAGTCACAGGAACTGTTGACTATAGTGACTCACAAAGGACTGTACAGGTATCAGAGGCTTCCTTTTGGAATCACCTCAGCTCCGGCCTTGTTTCAGAGAGCTGTGGAACAGATACTGAGCAGGCTCACCAGGGTCCATTGTTACCTCGATGATCTACTAATCACTGGCAAAGATGAGTAGGAGCACCTGAGAAACCTGGCCACTACACTACAGAGACTGGAGGAGTACGGTCACAGGGTCCAGAAGGACAAATGCAAGTTTTCCCGGCCTGTTGAATATCTGGGCCGCGTCATTGACAGTTCGGGGTTCCACAAGGGGCCATCAAAGGTGAAGGCCGTCGCGGAAGCTCCATCCCCACGGGACCTGAATCATACTTAGGACACCTGGCGTGCTACGCAAAGTGTATGCCGAACCTAGCTAACATGCTAAAGCCACCACATTAACTTTTGAACAAAACCAAACCTTGGAAGTGGACAGATGTGAGGAGGCTTTCAAGAAAGAGAAAACAGACTTAACTCAGTCAGAGCCCCTAATCCACTTCTACCCCAACTTGCCATTACAGTTGGCATGTGACACATTGCCTTATGGTGCTGGTGCTGTTGTCTCATACATCATGCCATCAGGTGCAGAGAGGCCAATTACTCACATCAGGGACCGTCTGCAATGCAGACGGCCTCTCAAGGTGTCTCTTACCTGTCACACACACTGAGCCCTCCCAGGCTGAAATCTTCTACTTCAAGGAAGTGATGAATGCCCCAGTTACGTCCGTCCAACTGAAAAAGTTGACCCACACCAATCCAGTTATTTCTCGCCAGAAAGGGTGACACAGTTTAGTCTGGACGCTTGCTATGGGGATTTTGAGTTATCATACCACCACCACTGAGAAGGCAGGTGCTTGAAGAGCTCCATTCAGGGCAGTGTGGCATGGTGCAAATGAAGGAGATTGCATGCAGCTAATTTTGGTGGCCAGATTTGGATGCAGCTATCAAGGACAAGGCCAAGTCATGTTCCACATGTCAAAAGATGAGGAACATAACTCAGCTAGTGCCACTACACCCATGGGACTTCCCAGAGGAGCCTTGGCAGAAAGTCCACAGACTAAGCTGGCCCACTGGAGGATCATATGTTCTCCGTCATAGTCAACACACACAGTAAAACACCTTCCTGTTGCAACCCCCATGCAACATGCTACAACCAAAGTGAGACCTCCAAAGACTTAACAGGTTGTACAGACAGAGAGTGCAGGTGGAGAGGCAGAGCAAAGCAAAAGACAGAAGCTTCAGAGCTGGAGAGAGTTATTGCTCGGAACTACTGCAATGGTCCAAAGTGGAAACCAGCAACAGTGGTCGCACAAACAGGTCCTGTGTCCTACATAGCTCACACATCGGAGGACACGTGGATCAACTGTTGCCAAGAACCAACCACAGAGATGACGCATGTCAAGTCACAAACCCAGATCAACTACTGGAGACCTAACATGGGGCAGCAAGTAGCCGAGTGGTTAGAGCGTTGGACTAGTAGCCGAAAGGTTGCACGATCGAATCCCCGAGCTGACAAGGTAAAAATCTTTCGTTCTGCTCCTGAACAAGGCAGTAAACCAACTGTTCCAAGGCTGTCATTGAAAATAAGAATTTGTTCTTAACTGACTTGCCTAGTTAAATAAAGGTCAAATTAAATTAAATTTAAAAAACATGATTACGAGACATAACCTGAACATCCACTACAACAACCTACACATTTGGAAAGCCAGAGCGCCTACTCTGGGTACCAGTCTGGTTATACACCATCACCACTCAGACTCAGAGACAATGTGACTGTAGACTCACCTGTACGTCGTCATTATCCTGCAAGAGAAAGACAACCCCCCTGAAAGGTTGAACATGTATTTCAGAAACTAACCTATGACATTGGGGCAGAATACACCAGGTGTTATGTCTGGGAACAGAGGTTTTTTGGGGGGGGGGTTAGGACCTCTCTCGCTCTCTGACTGGAGAAGGATGCATGTGTATGTTTTCCCCACGCACATTTTAGCCTAAAACCTGGTTGCCTCATTGGCCACAATGTATCTTCCAGCAAGACAATAACCCCAAGCACACATCAAAATCCACAAAGAAATTGTTAATTGGCAACAATTAACATGAACCCCATTGACAACCTGTTGTTTGAATTGAAGAGGTCTATCCATAAGCGCATATCAAAGGTTCTGGTCTAAGATTCCTCCCAATGTTTTATAAAAGATCACTTGTTAAATCAAACGTCTTTCTCTGAGCAGTTGTGTTAGTGTAAAATAATATAATTTCCCCATTTGTTTGAGCATACAATATAGCTCAGTGTTAATATTATTTATTTAATAGTCTTTATTCTCATCTTTATCAATAATGGAGGTGGCTGAAGCTAAGAATCTACAATCAAACTCTGTTTTCTACCATGGTATCATCATCATGCTGATATTCATAGCTTGTGAAGTTATCAGCATTTGTCCTGTCAACCATTTCCTGAATAATTTATAAAGGGCAGCTCTTTATGTCATTAATAATTGTGGCTGTGACATTTACAGTACCCACTAGGCTACCAAACAAAAACACTCAGATCCCCAAGGCACATTTCATAAATGCTAATTATTGTCATTCGACTCTTCAGGTTGGTTTAAAGTTTAAGTAGCAAGTTTAAAAAAGAGATGAATTGCATGACACTTTGGGTCAACAAGGCCGGCTTTTCCTCTTGACAACCCAAATAACTTCTGAGGTTTAGGAAAGAATAACTGCCAAAATGTGTCAGTTATTATTTTTGTGACAGGAGCCTAATGTGCTAACCAGTTGAAGTATAAAATGTACAGCCTGGGCAGAGGAGCTGGGCAAAGGCGCCTGAGTGGTTTTGACTGTGTCTGCTTGTTGTTACACCACGGATATCAACCTCCCCCAGCAACAGTGACATGTTACAGTATCGACTGAGCTGCTCTGAGGTTTAGGGAAAACATCCATCAAATTCAGGCTGAAAATAAAGTCATTTTTTTGTCAAATCTAGGGCAGTGGTTCTTTACATAGCCTCTGATCAATTTGAAGGTAGATGCATGCCCCTGCATGCATTCTCTCTCTCATATATATATATTATATAAAACATCAATTCCAACAGTTGTTGCTCTTTAAAGTGTCACCTAAAAATAAGTAGAACTGCAAATAACACAAACAAAAAGAGACAAATGGTTATTGACCTTCATAAAACCAACAGTAGGCTAAAAAAATGCAAGAAAAACCTAACATACCGTTTACCATTATTAGGGCAATAATTAAGAAGCTTAAAATCATTGAAACAGTGGTAAACTTACTGGAGAAGGATGCATGTATATGTTTTCCCCACGCACAGTGAGGAAGATGGTTCGGGAAGCAAAGGGGAATCCAAGGGCCACAGTTAGAGAATTACCAAACTTAGTCGCACCTTGGGGTCAACAAATGTACAATCAGACACCACCTCCATGCCAATAGGCTGTTGGGAAGGGTTGCCAGAAAAAAAGCCTTTGTTAAGTGTAACCAACATTTAAAACGCCTGGACTTTGCTAAATGGCATTGGGACTTAGTTGGGACTTGGTGTTATGGTCAGATGAGACGGAAATAGAGCCATTTGGCCATAAAAATCAGCGGTAGGTTTGGCATCGAAAGAAGGATGCATGTGAAGAAAACCAACTACTGTAAAATATGGTTTTGGATCTTTGATGTCATGGGTCTGTTTTACTTCCACTGATCCTGGGGCCCTTGTTAAGGTCAACGGCATCATGAACTTTTCCAAGTACCAGGACATTTTAGCCAAAAAAACTATTTGCCTCTGCCAGGAGGTTGAAACTTGGCCACAATGGATCTTCCAGCAAGACAATAACCCCAAGCACACATCAAAATCCACAAAGAAATTGTTCATTGGCAACAATTAACTTGAACCCCATTGAAAACCTGTGGTTTGAATTGAAGAGGGCAGACCATAAGTATAGATCAAAGGTTCTGGTATAAGATCCCTCCCAATGTGTTCTCCAATCTCACTAAACATGATAGAAAAAGGCTCAGTGCCATTGTCCTTCAAGACGAGGGTGCACAAAGTAATGAAAACAGGGTGCCATTCATTTTGACACCGATCTTAATTTTTTAAATAAAAGATGACTTGTTAAATCAAACGTCTTTCTCTGAGCAGTTGTGTTAGTGTAAAATAATATAATTTCCCCATTTGTTTGAGCATACAATATAGCTCAGTGTTAATATTATTTATTCAATAGTCTTTTTTCTCCTCTTTATCAATAATGGAGGTGGCTGAAGCTAATAATCTACAATCACTCTGTTTTCTACCATGGTATCATCATCATGCTGTTATTCATAGCTTGTGAAGTTATCAGCATTTGTCCTGTCAACCATTTCCTGAATAATTTATAAAGGGCAGCTCTTTATGTCATTAATAATTGTGGCTGTGACATTTACAGTACCCACTAGGCTACCAAACAAAAACACTCAGATCCCCAAGGCACATTTCATAAATGCTAATTATTGTCATTAAACTTTAAAGTCTAAGTAGCAAGTGTAAAAAAGAGATTAATTGCATGACACTTTGGGTCAACAAGGCCGGCTTTTCCTCTTGACAACCAAATAACTTCTGAGACGGGCTTTTTGGTCAAATGCCATTCGGAAGGAAAGAATAACCAAAACGTGTCAGTTATTATTTTTGTGACAGGAGCCTAATGTGCTAACCAGTTGAACCATAAAATGTACAGCCTGGGCAGAGGAGCTGGGCAAAGGCGCCTGAGTGGTTTTGACTGTGTCTGCTTGCTGTTACACCACGGATATCAACCTCCCCCAGCAGCAGTGACATGTTACAGTATCGACTGAGCTGCTCTAAGGTTTAGGGAAAACATCCATCAAATTCAGGCTCAGGGAAAAGGTTGTAGTTTTTGGACTGAAAATAAATAAAGTTATTTTTTTGTCAAATCTAGGGCAGTGGTTCTTTATTTAGCCTCTGATTAGCCTCCGTCATTTTGAAAGTAGATGCATTCTCCTGCATTAAAATTAACTATATGTGGAAGTATTGTATTAGTACGTGGACCTCTGTTGTGAAGATGAAAACATTTACAAGAGATATTAGTCAATGAGTGAATAATCTACAGGATGCATTTACTATTGTGATCATAGTTAGTAGTGATGTAGAGAGACTGTATGTTGATTCCAGTCCTGGTTAGACTAAGAAGTAGGAAATAAAACACAGAATGCTAATAAACCTTTGATAGGAATATTTATCCTACATTTTCATAAATTACTGGATGCAAATAAGCAATGGGGGAAATTAAGCTATCCACTGTGACAACAGGACCTTATCAAAGGATACATCCAAAATGGCCCCCTATTCCCTGTATAGTGCAATTATTTTGACCAGGGCCCATGGGGAAAACAAAGCCTCCACCATTAGCCATTATCACAGTAATTTTACTTCAGGTTGCTCTCTGTAGCCCACTGTAATCACAGCAATGAGAATGACAACCCAAAATGACAACCCAAAATACACATCCGAGCCTTATAGCTTACTCTTAATAACCACCAGTCCTGCGTCATTCAGACAACCCATTAATTACGATAGCAGCCACCTATTTATACCTAAAGTCTTTATCCTCACTGGGGGTGGCCCCAGTCCCATTCATCATTCACCCTTTTTGGGGGGTGTGATAACTGTTCTGCATTGTTCTGTGAGAGATCCCAGACTCTGTAAATAACTGCACAGCCATCCATTCTCCAGAGCAGAGAGATATGTATAGGTCCTTGGGATTAAAAAAACAGCAGGCAGAGGAGGGTATAACACCGTTAAGAAGATGGACTCGTGACCTTTGCAGCAAAGGACAGCTACTTTGTTGACTGGCAAAGGGAATACGCTATGGGCCCTGGTCAAAAGTAGTGCACTATATAGGGAATCAGCTGCCATTTGGGACACACTCTGACCTTGTTGCCGCAAGGTAACAAAGAAAGCATATAATGAGAGTGAGAAGTAACAGGGGGACTCAATAAAAAAGAAGCAGTGCATTTAGAGCAGGTAGGGGGCAAGTAGAAGAACTAATAAAAAATTGTCAAAATTCTCTCGAATTACTGCCATCCTTTTCCCCCCACTTCATCCCCACGCCACTTTGCTTTCTTTCCATGTTTCAGCCATTCAAATGAGTATTTTCTGAAGGATCTACAGTACCTTGTTTACCCGTGTGAACAAAGGAAGTGTCAGTCATATCTTTCCTCAAATTCTTTCTGCAGTAAACAAAACTCAGACTGACACTCACTGTCATTAGATTTGAGACTTAAGGTTTTTATATAATTTGTTATCACCTCTGAAAAAGTGGTGGCTGGGGAAAACATTTGCATTTTAGGAAATCTGTCAAATATATATTTTTTTGTAATCAGACAGCAGAACTGATGGATGTCATTCATTATCATCAAGTAAAGGAGACATCATAAGTAAGCTAGATCGCTTCCAAATGGCACCATGGCAGTTATTTAATAGACCTCGAACATAAATGTCTGTTACACTGATAAGCTTTTTGCTGTTTGATGAGATGTGAAGGTGAATTAATTAAGCTTATCATGCGCGTTAGTGTGACACACCATGGGTTAAATCTAATAATTAAAAGGGTTAGTTAAATAAATCTAAAGAAAATGAATGGCAAACTGTATCATTGCTACACCATTGACACCATAGAATTTCTGGAATTGATTCTTATTGTTGTTGGGAAGATAACATTAATTCTCATTATTTATTACCCTGGGGGATTGTATAAAGATGTATGGGTTAAGTTGCATTGCAAACCAATTTGCATGGAATAACATTTGGTGTACAGTTGAAGTCGGAAGTTTACATACACCTTAGCCAAATACATTTAAACTCAGTTAACAATTCCTGACATTTAACCCTAGTAAAAATTCCCTGTCTTAGGTCAGTTAGGATCACCACTTTATTTTAAGAATGTGAAATGTCAGAATAATAGAGAGAATCATTTATTTCAGCTTTTATTTCTTTCATCACATTCCCAGTGGGTCAGACGTTTACATACACTCACAATTAGTATTTGGTAGCATTGCCTTTAAATTGTTTAACTTGGGTCAAACGTTTCGGGTAGCCTTCCACAAGCCTCCCACAATAAGTTGCGTGAATTTTGGCCCATTCCTCCTGGCAGAGCTGGCGTAACTGAGTCAGGTTTGTTGTCACGTTATTTTGGTTAGGCCAGGGTGTGATATGGGTGATTTATGTGTTTTGTCTTGTCTAGGTTTTTTTGTAGATTTATGGGGTTGTGTTCAGTTTAGGTGTCTAGGTAAGTCTATGGTTGCCTAGATTGGTTCTCAATCAGAGGCAGGTGTTTATTGTTGTCTCTGATTGGGAACCATATTTAGGCAGCCATATTCTTTGGGTATTTTGTGGGTGATTGTTTCCTGTCTTTGTGTTTTATGCACCAGTTAGGACTGTTACGGTTTTCACGTTTATTGTTTTGTAGTTTGTTCATGTTTGAGTTCTTATTAAAGAACCATGAACTATAACCACGCTGCGTTTTGGTCCGCCTCACCTTCCCAGGAAGAAAGCCGTGACAGAATCACCAACCACAACAGGACCAAGCAGCGTGGTGACAGGCAGCGCCAGCAGGAGCAGCGCCATCAGGACTTCTGGACGTGGGAGGAAATCCTCGACGGGAGAGGACACTGGGCAAAGCCACGGGAGGGTCGCCGCCCCAAGGTGCAGCAGGACAGGCGGCAGCAGGAGCAGCGCAAGGAGGAATGGACATGGGAGGACGAGTTGGACGGTGATGGACCCTGGACACAGCCGGGGGAATATCGCCGCCCCAAGGCAGAGCTGGAGGCAGCCAAAGCGGAGAGGCGGCGGTTTGAAGAGGCAGCACGGAAACAGGGCTGGAAACCTGAGTGTCAGCCCCAAAAATTTCGTGGGGGGGGGCACACAGGAAGTATGGCGAGACCGGGCAGGCACCGTGTTATGCTGTGGAGCGCACGGTGTCCCCAGTGTGGGTGCATAGCCCGGTGCGGTACATACCAGCTCCTCGCATCGGCCGGGCTAGAGTGGGCATCGAGCCAAGTGCCATGAAGCCGGCTCTACGCATCTGGTCTGCAGTGAGTCTTCTTGGGCCGGCGTACATGGCACCAACCTTACGCATGGTGTCCCCGGTTCGCCTGCACAGCCCAGTGCGGGCTATTCCACCTCGCCGCACTGGCAGGGCGACCGGGAGCATTCAACCAGGTAAGGTTGGGCAGGCTCGGTGCTCAAGAGCTCCAGTGCACCTGCACGGTCCGGTCTATCCAGTGCCACCTACATGCACCAGCCCTCCGGTGGCAGCCCCCCGCACCAGGCTTCCTGTGCGTGCCCAGTACTCCCTGTTTTTCCTCCCTGCACTCGCCCTGAGGTGTGTGTCCTCCAGTACCACCAGTGCCGGCACCACGCACCAGGCCTACAGTGCGCCTCGCCTGTCCAGCGCTGCCAGAGCCTTCCTCCTCTCCAGCGCAGCCGGAGTCTCCCACCTGTCTGGCGCTGCCAGAGCTTCCGCCCCTCAGTCCAGAGGCGACAGAGCTCCTCTGTCCAGCATTGCCGGAGCTGCCCGTCTGTCCAGAGCAGCTAGAGTCTCCCGTCTGTCATGAGCCGCCGGAGTTTCCAGTCTGTCATGAGCCGCCGGAGTCTCCCGTCTGTCATGAGCCGCCAGAGTCTCCCGTCTGTCATGAGCCGCCAGAGTCTCCCGTCTGTCATGAGCCGCCAGAGTCTCCCGTCTGTCATGAGCCGCCAGTCTCCTGACTGTCATGAGCCGCCAAAGCCGCCCGTCTGTCATGAGCCGCCAGAGCCCCCGTCTGTCATGAGCCGCCAGAGCCGCCAGTCAGCATGGAGCCGCCAGTCAGCATGGAGCCTCCAGAGCCACCAGTCAGCCAGGATCCGCCAGAGCCGCCAGTCAGCCAGGATCCGCCAGAGCCGCCATTCAGCCAGGATCCGCCAGAGCCGCCAGTCAGCCAGGATCCGCCAGAGCCGCCATTCAGCCAGGATCCGCCAGAGCCGCCATTCAGCCAGGATCCGCCAGAGCCGTCAACCTGCCTGAGCTACCTCTTAGTCCTGAGCTACCCCTCAGTCCTGAGCTACCCCTCAGTCCTGAGCTTCCTCAGTAATGAGGCACCCCTCAGTCCAGGTGGGCCCTTTGTTAGGGTTACTAGGCCAAGGTCAGCGGTGAGGGTCGCCACTCAAAGGACGCTAAAAAAGCGGACTAAGACTATGGTGGAGATGGGTCCACGTCCCGCGCCAGAGCCGCCACCGTGGACAGACGCCCACCCAAACCCTCCCCTATGGGAGACAGAACGCGTCTCCTTCCCGAGCAGTATGATGGCTGCGTGGTCCCATGGTGTTTATACTTGCATACTATTGCTATTGTTTGTAGAGATGAACATGTTAGCTTCAGGCGTTTGGAAATTGCTCCCAAGGATGAACCAGACTTGTGGAGGTCTACAAACATTTTTCTGAGGTCTTGGCTGATTTCATTTGATTTTCCCATGATGTCAAGCAAAGAGTTACTGAGTTTGAAGGTAGGCCTTGAAATACATCCACACCTCCAATTGACGCAAATTATGTCAATTAGCCTATCTATCAGAAGCCATGACCTAATTTTCCAAGCTGTTTAAAGGCACAGTCAACTTAGTGTATGTAAACTTCTGACCCACTGGAATTGTAAACAATTGTTGGAAAAATTACTTGTGTCATGCATAAAGTAGATGTCCTAACCGACTTGCCAAAACTATAGTTTGTTAACAAGAAATGTGTGGAGTTGTTGAAAAACGAGTTAATGACCCCCTAGGTGTATGTAGAAAGAGAAAGAGAGAATTCCTAAGGAGGTGTCTTTATTCTATCTGGATAAACTAGCATAAAGCAATGACCTAAATACACCCATCACACTGTAGGCAGTGAAATTGGTCATTTATTTTTCAGGTACAGTATGCAAATAACCCAAATGGCTAAGGATGCTAAACTCATGCTGCATTTCATCTAAAGCGAAGGCCAACTAATATCTTCATCCTCTTTATGGTATAGCTTTAGTGTCCAATAAGAAAATAACCACCTTTTGCTTCATATAAAAACAGGATATTGAACAGCATTCAGAGCACACATATACAGTGCAGTCTTATTCTGAATTAATATTTAGAAATCTGTTGAGATTCAGAATCAGATCAAAAAAGAGAAGGATCTAAGTGTTCTGAATTCTGTGTATTTATCTGTTCCTACAAAACCTTCCCTTCAGGGCTTTCTATCCCCCTCTGCCTTATCTCCCCCCCCCCGTACAGAAGAAAATATTTAGTTCTCAATACACACTTCCAAGCGGGCGAGACCACATGCAAGCTGTGCAGTCCATGAAAAACAACCCAAACAAACACAACAGCTGTATATTAGACAGAACCGGTACGGGTTTTCACTCCTCCTTTGTACTTAATTGATGAATTAAAGTCACTAATTAGTAAGGAACTCCCCCTCACATTGTCGTGTAGGGGTTAATAAAAAATAATAAAAAACAGCAGACACTAGGCCTTCCATGGAATGAGTTTGACAGCCCTACTATAGGGTTTTTAATCAACTACGCGTGAACCATGCAGGGCTGCATCCAGGTTCAGATGGTACATTTACTGGGATCATATACCGTAATGGATCCTTAAGTGTGCAGCAGCTAGCCTTTCCATTAGATGTAATGATGCTAAAAACCCAAGGTCATAAACTTCAGAATGTGCTTTCTCAAAATTATTTCACAATTAACTCGAATGAATGCCGTGCTTAACCAAATGTGGAGAAAATATATTCCAGCATTATGCTGTTGTGGTTCTAGGGAAATGACATTCAAACTATTCTGCTCATTCATTGCCTGTGAATGGAGACCGGACAGAAATGTTCAATATGAGCTGTCGACAGTGCTCAGAGAAAGTGATTAGCCATTTGGGATATTACGGGACATAAGAATACTAATGGTGAATTAACGTTTATTCAGAGCTACCCAAGTCAAAAACAGCATTAGCAGAGGCGGAAATTGGACAGCTCAGTGTGCTAACGATTAACCTTAGATTAAAGAAGCATGTGAAAGCATGTAGCAACAGTATATGGGTCAGTGATTATGCACACATATTACCATACAACTAACCAGGTCTATGAGGAGTTCAACTAAAAGGGCATAATCATTTATACAGTCATACTTCATCTCACACATACCATAAAAGGAGAGGGAATCTAGAGTAAAGCTATCCTGAATATAAGCAGCTCTAACAGTGGTTGTGGTTGGATGTGTGCGCCCAGAGGGCGTCAAGCACCATTTTGTTTTCTGAGGGGCTCACTGATGTCCAAATGAAACTGAGGGGGCCGCCTCTAGTTGGGGTAAATGCCTTTCCCTATATAGTGCAGTACTACGACCAAAAGTCGGTTGAAAGTAGTGCACTATATAGGAATAGTGTGTCACTCAGGATGCAGCCAGAGTGAGGTGTCATTGGCTGAAGGCTGAAAGGCTGAAACAGAGCTGCAGATCCTGGGGTTTTGTGTTTTGTGTTATTGGCTGAAGGTGGAAAAGGCTGAAACAACAGTTCCCTTGGAGACGGGAGGATTAACAGAGGCACCCGGCCACTTCAATAATGTTCATTATGTAGAAATCAATAAACTCAGGCTTCCTGATGCCCTGGTGGATTTATCTTCCGGACATTTTCTGCCTTCCAAATGGTACCCTATTTCCTATATAGTGCACTACTTTTGACCAGAGCCCTATGGGTGTAGTGCACAAAAGTAGTTCTCAATAAATCCATTAATTTCAGCAGCTAGCATATTTAAGGTAGCATCTCCAACCTACACATACTGTCGATTGTCCTGTCATTCTGCAGGAGAATGGAGGTGTTATATATTAAATCATTCATGTGTTTACTGTAGGTGAAGTGGGTTATGGGTTTAGTACAGTGGCTACAATCTGACACTGTGGCTGGGGTCTGGGGGGGGGTCTGTCTGTCTGTCTGTGGCTCTAGCTGTATTTGTTGGGTGACAGTGCGATTGATTGCTCTGTCTGGCCTCCCTCGGTTGGGACAGGAGCATCCTCTGTTCCGAACCATTGGCCACAGATGGCGTGGTTAATGACTGAATCTGTCAGTGACAGACAGGGAGGCATGAGGGGAAATAGCAGACACAGCAGAACAGAGTTTTATCTAACCACTATTTTACAGTATCAGCAATCAGCATACGTTATACCAAATAAATCAAAATGTTATGTAAAGTAACCAATGTTTTACGAAGGAAGGAGCGAGACACAGCTCACTCTATGAGGAATAACGCTTCTGTCCCCTAGTAACCTCCCTACTAACATGACCCAGTAGGCTACTGTACTGCTGATTCCCTGCTGTCTCTAAATACCACAGCAGAGCACTGAGCACTTCCTCAGTTTAAGGAAATCAAGCGGAAACAAAACATAATGCCACACTGATTGTAAAACCTTGATTGCAGTATACTCTACTTCCTGCACCAGGGTTACAGTAGCTCCCTGAAGCTGCAGGCTGAGGAGGTGGTTATGTCACCAACATCATGACAGAGGAGGAGAAGGAGGTTGAGGAGGAGGGGAGAAGGACAAAGAGGACGAAGCAAGGGGGAGGAGGAAGGGGGGGGGCAAGGAGGAGGAGAGGGGTTCAGGCCTGTAATGGTTGATGAAGGCTGCAGAGACATGCCTCACCCTGCTTGGAAGCGACCACTACTCTCCCTCCCTCTAGGTCTCCACCACCATATTATTTATGGCACAAAAGCCTTATCTTTAAAGGGATGCCCTAATGCACATATTAAATGCAGAATAATTCCTGCCACATAGTGGGACACAAGGTCTGATCATGGAATACCGGGAATATTAACTGGATTGTCCAATTCTGAGTAACACGTGGTCCATGTGTACAACACATCCATGTGTGAATTCTACAAAACAACACGTATCAGGGTTAAACACACGTCACTCGTGAACCAAAGAGCTTTTAAGCTAGTCAGCTGCTTTGTTTATCATTTTCCTTTTCAAATGTTTTTTCTTTGAGAATAGGGTTCTTTCAGTAACACACACAATTTGACCTGACTCCTGGGGTCAGTTACAGCCGAGGGCCAGGCAGCGTGAATGCCGATGGATGATGTGCGGCGAAAGGGTGACACAGCATGTCTCTCTGCTGCTCTGCCCTCATACCCTGAGTGTGGACTCACTGGGAGAAAGGGGGGGGTCACAGTTTATTTGGAAAGTCCGGATGGTCCATCTGTTGATAAGCAACAGCTTGCTAAGGTTACAGTTAGGGTTAGGTTTAAGGGTAAGGGTTAAGGTTAGGGTTAGTAGATAGTTGAAATGTTACTGATAGTCTGTAGAGCATTTACAAATGGACCATCCAAATAAAGTGTTATCGAAAGGGGGCTGAATGGAGGATAAGACGAGAGTAGGAGGAGGAAAGCAGTGTTCCCAGAACAGAAAGCGCTGAAGGAAAAACAAGCCTGAGCTTCCAGGGTAACTGACTGGGACTGGGCCTAGATATGTTTCAGCTTTATGTGCTGCATTTGTACAACTCTTTGGCTACATATAGAACTGACAAAGAAACATTTACACAAACACACCCACACAGACAGAGACTCAGGCAACGACTGCTACGATGAGAATTGTGGCAGTTTCAGGGCTTGGCATCTCTTGTCTATTAACACAAACCATGTATTGAATCAGTCTGATTCTCCACTAACAATAGTGGGCTATTGCACAGACTCAAACAAAAAGCACAGAGGGCTTTACACTAAGCTAAAGTAAAAGTTTTGGTCAAGGATATCTGAATTAACAGACACATGAAATAAAACGTACCATCAGTATAGATATTCTTAAGAGAAAGGATACCCCAAATAAACAAAGTTGATGATTTTTGTATTCACTTCCTGCATCCTCTCTGGATATCCAGGTCTCAGGTGTTGCATAAGGGGGAGTGATCTGATTAAATAAAAGTGTGGTTATTTTTTCTAATCCTAATTTCCCCCATGGCCAGCTTTCATTATTCTCTCAACTGTCAATTTGTAAACAGATTTGCGGCGCGGGGAGCAGCTGCTGTGGTTTACAATATCGTCCAGACTTTCCTCAACCCTGAGGTGCTGCAGCAGACGATGATTGGATCTAATCAAAACACCCACGGACAAAAAAAAAGATAAAATTAGATTCTTCACCAGTCCACACACACGAGCTGCAGCGCCTCTCTCTGTTTTAGCAAGCTAGGTGAGCTGGTATCCCAAAGTCTACCTGTGGCTTTCTGCCTTTCTGCCTGCCTACTTGTTTGCTTGTCAAAGCTAGCACCTTTGTGTGTGAGGACAAGCACATCTGTCGTAACATACATCTCTGTGGTAAACATCTCTGTCACATCTGTCACTGCAAATCTCATCCGATTATCTGATGTCATCACACAGGGAAACAAAATGCAGCTGCTTAGTCTAAATGAGAATGAGTTAGAGAGAGATATTTTTGTTTATCCATTTCACTTGCTTTGGCATTGTAAACATATGTTTCCCATGCTAATAAATTGAGAGTGAGAGAGTGAGAGAGTGAGAGAGTGAGAGAGTGAGAGAGTGAGAGAGTGAGAGAGTGAGAGAGTGAGAGAGTGAGAGAGTGAGAGAGTGAGAGAGTGAGAGAGTGAGAGAGTGAGAGAGTGAGAGAGTGAGAGAGTGAGAGAGTGAGAGAGTGAGAGAGTGAGAGAGTGAGAGAGTGAGTGAGAGACAAACCTTTTGCTGTGATGGCAGGCTGCTCCCCCAGCAGCAGCTTTAGTCTCTTGGCGTGGATTTTGCCTTGGTAATGTGACTGTGCCACCACTGCTGAGGTGAAGGACATGTTACACAGTGTGCAACACTTGTTCTTGTCCACGTCTCCCTCCTCACTGCCCTGCAAGGAAAACACACACACACACACACAGGTTCAGTAAAAAGGCTATCAGCCAACAAATAGTAAAAACAAAACAAATCTCTCCCTGCATGAAGGAGAATGTTGTTTCTTTTTCACACAAAGCTTTGCTGCACAGAATCAGACATTTTAGGGATAAATGGACACCTGAATATAACAAAAGAAATGACACGATTCATCAATGCGTGGTGTGTATGTATACACGGTGTGTGGTGCACAGTATAAACCAGCCCCAGCAAATACTTTCCAAACCCTGTAGGTTAGAGCAGCATGGTGCTTAGGGGCCAGCTGTACACTGAGCACATCAGTAAGCTCTATACGCCACAGTTCCAGGGGACAGAAACAATCTACACTCCTCGTGGGCTTGATCATTTGGTTCCTGGTGGGATGCAAATGGAGGTAATTCAGCAGTTGTATGGAGTAATACAAAGTGGGGAGTGATGGGATGAGGACCGCTCCCGGAAACTCCATCTGTGCTGCCCGCCTGCTGCAGAAACACATTATCCTGACAGAGAGAGGGGGGAATCAGAGGGGGCGGAGAGAGAGAGCGAGAGGGAAGAGAGAGAGAGAGGAGGAAGACAGATACAGTAAGTAAAGACAGGGAGAGAGAGGTGAAGAGAGAGATATTGAGAAAGAGAGTGAAAGGGATAGAGTGAGAACGAGAGAGATAAAGAGAGAACGAGAGAGCTAAATGCACCTGGCTGCCAGGAGACAGACGCAGCCATTTCTACCAGGAAACGACCCCGCCAGGCAGGGTCATTGGCAGACTGATTAAAAACTATTAAAACTTCAGACCAAAATTATTCCTTTTTAAGTTGACTTCAGCTCATTGTATTGTGACGTATTATTTTCACAATTCAACAGTCAAACATATTTAACTTTTTTTTTTGCTGGCTGGAATCAAGCAGTTTACATTTTTAGACACAAAGCATTACTCATATACATTTCCCTCATATAGTACATTCACAGCACTGCACTGAAAGGAATTTTAAAGAGCCATATGACGGATGAGCCCATCTATGACTAAAATGCAACGCTTGTTTGCATGTATTCTCCTCCACTTCAATCTCCCAGTGGAGATAGTGGGTAGTGATCTGGCTACAGCACACTGTGACACAATGCTGTGCATTAAGGCACAGTCACACATTACATGTCTGATGTCATCTCCAGTTCTCCTCTATAGATAGCCAGATAAGATTCCTGATGTAGGAAGCCTAGGCTAGGCCTAAGGTCTGCTGGCTTGCAAGAGACAGTATGTGGATGTGTCCCAAATTTTGACCAGGGCTCTGGTCCAAATAAGTGCACCATAAAGGGAATCGGGTGTCATTTTGGATGCAAATGTCATCTACACCTAGGGTCTGCTGCGTACACCTAGGGTTTGCTGTTTACACCTAGGAACTGCAGCCTACACCCAGGGTCTGCTGTCTACACCTAGGGTCTGCTGTCTACACCTAGGGTCTGCTGTCTACACCTAGGGTCTGCTGTCTACACCTAGGGTCTGCTGTCTACACATAGGGTCTGCTGTCTACACATAGGGTCTGCTGTCACCATAGGGTCTGCTGTCTACACATAGGGTCTGCTGTCTACACATAGGGTCTGCTGTCTACACATAGGGTCTGCTGTCTACACATAGGGTCTGCTGTCTACACATAGGGTCTGCTGTCTACACATAGGGTCTGCTGTCTACCATAGGGTCTGCTGTCTACACATAGGGCTTGCTGTCTACACATAGGGCTTGCTGTCTACACATAGGGCTTGCTGTCACACATAGGGCTTGGTCTACACATAGGGCTTGCTGTCTACACATAGGGCTTGCTGTCTACACTAGGGCTTGCTGTCTACACCTAGGGTCTGCTGTCTACACCTAGGGTCTGCTGTCTACACCTAGGGTCTGCTGTCTACACCTAGGGTCTGCTGTCTACACCTAGGGTCTGCTGTCTACACCTAGGGTCTGCTGTGTACACCTAGGGTTTGCTGTTTACACCTAGGAACTGCAGCCTACACCCAGGGTCTGCTGTCTACACCTAGGGTCTGCTGTCTACACCTAGGGTCTGCTGTCTACACCTAGGGTCTGCTGTCTACACCTAGGGTCTGCTGTCTACACCTAGGGTCTACTGTCTACACCTAGGGTCTACTGTCTACACCTAGGGTCTACTGTCTACACCTAGGGTCTACTGTCTACACCTAGGGCTTGCTGTCTACACATAGGGCTTGCTGTCTACTGTCTACACATAGGGTCTGCTGTCTACACATAGGGTCTACTGTCTACACCTAGGGCTTGCTGTCTACACATAGGGTCTTCTGCCTACACATAGGGTCTGCTGCCTACACTTTCTCAGAGACATAACTGTTCATCTGGGCTAGATCCTTACTTTGTCTGGATAATAGGGGTGAGTAAAAATGGCAGACTACTACCACTCCAACAGACTGAGTGCTGATAGGAGAGCAGCCTGAGTGGAGAGAGCGAGAGGCATCCTGGATACTGCACTGTGAGTCACTCAATGACACACACACACACATACACAGCACCCCTGCCTCCTCCTGCCCTTAGCATGTCCTTCAGTGCTTCTCTCTCTCGGACAGGCACACAAGTATGCACGCACACACACACACATTTCCCTTACCTAGCTCACCCGAACAGTTAAGAGAGAGCCTGCTCTGCATTATCATTTCATACCTCATACCATAAATAATGAAAATAAATGGGAAAATGAGACCAAAATATAACAGGAAATGAACCTTCATAAAATCTGAGCCAATCATCATTTCATGGTTAATTAATACAAGATAAATGAGAGTGGGTAATTGCAGAGAATCTAATTAACGCTGAGGTAACTGCACACTGTTTCTGTGCTGCCAGCCAGGTTGCATGGTGTTAATACTTAGTCATTAGGTAGAATCGTCTGTCAAGAGGGAAGCATTACCATCTGCATTTACATATGAAACCAATAGTTATAGGAAGGGATAGGCTTACCATCTGCATTTACATATGAAACCAATAGTTATAGAAAGGGATAGGCTTAGCATCTACATTTACATATGAAACCAATAGTTATAGAAAGGGTTAGGCTTAGCATCTACATTACATACCCTGAACAGGCAGTTAGCCTAGGAACAGTGGGTTGTCATTGAAAATAAGAATTTGTTCTTAACTGACTTGCCTAGTAAAATAAAAAGGTACAATTTAAAAAATATAGGCGGTGAGAACGTGTGTAAAGCTCAGCAATGAACGATTTATAGTTTCGGTTTTGATTTTCTTTCAAAAATAAATGCTTTATGTGGGTTCAACGCTGTAGCAACACAGAATAAAACAATTGATGGTAGTGATTGTCCGTTACTATTACTATTAGAATCTAACCATCATTTATTCACATTATTTTACTTAAACACAATATTTTGGTTATGTATATTATGTGTCTATATTACATACTTGTTTTTAGTATCATATATGATGTCTACTTTTCTATTAATAAAACCCCAATGATGGTAGGGACTGCCCAGTACTGCATATCACTTACTAATAAACCATCCCTTATTCACATTACTTTACTTTAAGGAAATATTTAAGTCGTTGTGTATATTTTTTTATTTGATTTGATTTGACTTATTTTATTCCAAGTGACTGACTGATCTACAAATCACCTTTCAACATAAATAACTACTAATTATTTGTAGATCAGTCAGTCACAATTTACCCATGATGCATTGCGGTTTTAATCCTCTCGAACACAGCCAATGAGAACAGGCAGCTGTAGGCGCAATGGATTCTAGTCATTGTAGTTAATTACCACGTTTTCTGCATGTAACTATGATGAGTTGGACAACATGTCCCAGAGAGAAATCTATCTAGAGAAATGGCACAAACAGGGTGTTGAGTGCACAGAATTTTTTTTACTAAAGGGAATTCAAATAATTTAACTTGTTGGCCAATTAGTTATTTAGAAAACAAAAATTAACTGACATTTTGGTTAATGCACAGCATTAGTTGATGAGAAAGAGAGGGAGAGAAAAATAAATAACGAGATAAAATGAGACGTTGCATTTCAGCAGAAAGACTGAGTGCTTCATTCCCATTCATGTGAGGCATAATAAAATAATATTTTTGGCTTGCAGACAATATATTATCTTTGCTCTCAACGCCATAGCTGGACATTTTCATCTCAGTTTAAGCGAAGAAGCAGCATATCCTTGCGCTTCAAAAAAAGAAGAGATACAGTATTATGCATTACTGCATTGAACCATCATGCTGCAGCAATTGTGTTTCTTTTCTCCAGTGCTGCTGCATCAAAGTCACCACAACAGGTTTCATTGTCCAATGAACCAGACTGTGTCTAGGTTCCCATTGATTTCCAGCAGAGAGTGTGTGTGTGCTTGCGTGTGTGCATGCATGCTCCTGGACTCTGTAGGTCTGCATACAGTAGCTGATATGATGCTGGGGATAATTCTGTAGGCCAAGGAACACTCAATATTCTGTCTGTGTTCCAAATAGCACCCAAATCCCTTTATAGAGCACTAAACAGCTTATATAGGGCATGGGTACTCAAGTACTATTTGAGAAGATCCATACACACAAATTTCCTAGGTGGCAAAGGTCCGGATAGCGTAGTAAGAAACCTTCACCTTGCAACCTATGCAACCCCAAACTGTTCACACCCCTCTTGTTGGCAGAGGGAACATTTAGCATATGTTAAGCTAATTTCCTGCAATTCTACACATTCTTCCATGTCTTATGTGTGTTTATATCAAACCATGGGTCGAAGCCTGACCGATCCGGTCTGCGGTCCGCCAGTTGAAATAGGGAATAAGGTGCTATTTCGGACAAAGCCACAAATGACTCTGGCGGATCTACCTCCAGGCACATGGGGGGGGGGAAGTAGGACAGCAAGTGCAAGAGTAACCGACAAAAAGTTGGTCCTAATATAGACTGGGTCAATGCATTCTATTGCTGTCAGCTGAGGCCATGCAGGGAGGCAGGCAGGGAGGCACTGAGTGGTCCAGACATTGTAATCACTGCTGCTCTCTCTCGTCTCTCTCATACCCCCCCAAAAAACAGACAAAACTTTGACCTTCACATTAGACATCAGTGTGTGTGTGTGTGTGTGTATAAGATCACAAACGACATGAACTGTACTTTATTCCACCTGCATATGTTTAAAGACCTCAATGAGAGGAGTATCAGTGAAATGTTGAGAACAAAGCACATTGTGGCCACAGAATACAGACACTGTTGCCATATTCTATTTAAATAATATTCACATAGGACAATTAAAATCTATTTTGCAAAATGAGGTGACATTTATCATCTTGTGCACTTTTATTTGAAACAGGTAACCAGTAGCAGCAGCCTTTCTCACATCATTCATCTACTTTTTATTGTTTAATGAAGGGATTAAGGAATGAACAGCGGGTTTCATCTTCATCCAGGCTATTCTGAGTGTAAAGCAATTATAAACACAGCTAGCGTCATCTTGTCTTCACACCATGGATGGCCAAGTAGATGGAATGACTTTAAGGAGATAGTGATTGGCAGCTCTGCTTTTTGAGATCTGAGCTTGCAAGCTGTGGTAGTGTACTGAGTACTGACTCTTACCGAAAAGTCAGCTAGTTTAATTAATTAGCCATAATATGCTGCATGAGTCTTAAGTAATTTTCATTATGACTGTTTTAGAAAGTTACTCTGCATTCCAAATGGCTCCCTATTCCCAATATAGTGCATTACATTTGACTAGAGCCCTATAGGCCCTGACCAAAAGTAGTGCACTAAATTGGGAATAGGGAGCCATTTGGGAAGCATAAATCATAACTGTCATGGTTCCACCTGTCCCCAAGGGACGACAGAGACCGTCCTAGAGACATTAATGACACTCAGGTGTGTCCTATTACTAATTATGATTTCCCTTTAAGAGAGGTGTTTTCTGTTTCTGATTCCCTCCAACCACAGCACGCTCCCAACCGAGGAGGAGATAATGCACCAATTTCATCGCATATTGCTACAGGCATCGCCGTAGTTCATACAGGGCCCATGCACCGGGAACCCAAGATCCCAGCCCCCGAACGGAATGACGACCACCCAGGTGGATGCAAGAGTTTCCTCACTCAGTGCTCTCTGGTGTTCGAGTTACAGTCCTCCTCGTTCCACACCGACCGGGCCATGATCGCCTACATCATCTCTCTGCTCTCGGGCAGGGCCCTGGCATGGGCAACGGCTGTGTGGGAACAGCAGCCACCATCCTGCAGCTCCATATTAGCCTTCACTGCCGAGCTGCGTCGAGTCTTTGACCACCCAGTCGGCAGACGAGAAGCAGCAAGCCGACTATTTAGACTCCGCCAGGGTGCCAGGCTAGTGGCTGACTTTGCCATTGAGTTCAGCATCCTCGCCGCCGAGAGTGGGTGGAATACTGAGGCACTGGTAACCACTTTCCACCAGGGTCTGTCTAACTCCATCACGGATGAACTGGCAGCTCGAGAACTGGGAGAGGACCTCGAGTCCCTAATAACGCTGGCAATAATTTTTGACAACCGCATCCGAAAATGGGTGAGATAGCGGTCTTTGACACCACTCCAGCATCCCGGTTTCCTGAGCACCCCAAGCCCACAGAGCTCAGCATGGAGGAACCCTTGCAGTTGGAATGCACACGTCTGAGCCCACAGGAACGTGACAGGCGCATGTGCAAAGGCTGTTGCCTCCACTGCGGAGGTCTTAGTCATCTCCGTGCTGCATGCCTAGAGTTGACAGGAACCGCCAGGGCTCACCAGGACAAGGAGAGACCCTGACGAGGTGTGCAGATTCACCCCAGCTACCCAGTCACTGTCTGTCACTATCTGCAACCCTCCACCCGGACAACCGTCAGCACCAGATTCAAGTATTCTTGGACAGCAGATAATTTCATTGATCAAGACGTCACAAAATAACTACAAATCCCTTGCTTGAATTGTCCCATCCCGCTGCAGACTCGAGCCCTTGGTTCTGGCAAGGTGGAATATCAGATGAAGCCCATTCTACTGCAGGTTGGGGTGAACCACTCAGAGACTCTTAATTTTCTGTTGATATCTGCTCCCGAGAATCCCTTATCCTAGGGTACCCCTGGCTAGCGCTACATACAGTGGGGAGAACAGGTATTTGATACACTACCGATTTTGCAGGTTTTCCTACTTACAAAGCATGTAGAGGTCTGTAATTTTTATCATAGGTACACTTCAACTGTGAGAGACAGAATCTAAAACAAAAATCCAGAAAATCACACTGTATGATTATATTGCATGACATAAGTATTTGATACATCAGAAAATCAGAACTTAATATTTGGTACAGAAACCTTTGTTTGCAATTACAGAGATCATAAGTTTCCTGTAGTTCTTGACCAGGTTTGCACACACTGCAGCAGGGATTTTGGCCCACTCCTCCATACAGACCTTCTCCAGATCCTTCAGGTTTCGGGGCCATCGCTGGGCAATACGGACTTTCAGCTCCCTCCAAAGATTTCGGACTTGGTCTCCATTCAAGAAGCCAAGAGGTTGAACGGTTGCCAAGCTAGGTGGGCTCTGTTTTTTAGCAGGTTCAATTTCACACTAGCCTATCGCCCTGTCCCGCCAACACGATGTCTCTAACATGAAGAGGGACCCCGAGCCCATCATCCCCAGCTCACACATTGTGGCCCCTGTGATATGGAGTATTGAGACCACGGTTCAACAAGCCCAGACTAGAGGTCGACCGATTATTCGGAATGGCCAATTAATTAGGGCCGATTTCAAGTTTTCATAACAATCGGAAATTGGTATTTTTGGGCGCCGATTTGCCGATTAAATTTTTTTTTAAATAATGTCATTTTTACATTTTTTATACCTTTATTTAACTAGGCAAGTCAGTTAAGAACACATTCTTATTTCCAATGATGGCCTAGGAACGTGGGTTAACTGCCTTGTTCAGGGGCAGAACGACAGATTTTCACCTTGTCAGCTCAGGTGATCCAATCTTGCAACCTTACAGTTAACTAGTCCAACGCAATAACGACCTGCCTCTCTCTCATTGCACTCCACAAGGAGACTGCCTGTTATGCGAATGCAGTAAGCCAAGGTAAGTTGCTAGCTAGCATTAAACTTATCTTATAAAAAACAATCATTCATAATCACTAGTTAACTACACATGGTTGATGATATTACTAGATATTATCTAGCGTGTCCTGCGTTGCATATAATCTGACTGAGCATACAAGCATACAAGTATCTAAGTATCTGACTGAGCGGTGGTAGGCAGAAGCAGGCGCGTAAACATTCATTCAAACAGCACTTTTGTGCGTTTTGCCAGCAGCTCTTCGTTGTGCGTCAAGCACTGCGCTGTTTATGAATTCAAGCCTATCAACTCCCGAGATGAGGCTAATGTAATCGAAGTGAAATGGCTAGCTAGTTAGCGCGCACTAATTGTTGTGTTGCTGGTTCGAGCCCAGGGAAGAGCGAGGAGAGGGACGGAAGCTTTACTGTTACACTGGCAATAGTAAAGTGCCTATAAGAACATCCAATAGTCAAATGTTAATGAAATACAAATGGTATAGAGGGGAATAGTCCTAGAATTCCTATAATAACTACAACCTAAAACTTCTTACCTGGGAATATTAAAGACTCATGTTAAAAGGAACCACCAGCTTTCATATGTTCTCATGTTCTGAGCAAGGAACTTAGACGTTAGCTTTCTTATTGCACTTTTTCTTATTGCACTTTTTTTGCACTGATATTGCACTTTTACTTTCTTCTCCAACACTTTGTTTTTGCATTATTTAAACCAAATTGAATATGTTTTATTATTTACTTGAGGCTAAATTGATTTTATTGATGTATTATATTAAGTTAAAATAAGTGTTCTTTCAGTATTGTTGTAATTGTCATTATTACAAATAAATACATGAAAAAAAAAAAGTCTGATTAATCGGCATCGGCTTTTTTGGTCCTCCAATAATCGGTATCGGCGTTGAAAAATCATAATCGGTCGACCTCTAGGCCAGACCCAAGAACCTGACCCCAGCGCGAGACCCACTAACAGACTTTACGTTCTGCGATCAGCCCGTTCCCGAGTACTACAATGGGGAGACTCGTCTAAATGAACTGGGCATCCAGGGGTTAATCGGACACTGGAGTTCCTGAGGGGGAAATTCTGGTGGCCCGACATGATTGAGGATGTTGGGCCACCAACATGTGAGATCCAAAGCAAGTCTTGGATGTGAGATCCAAAGCAAGTCATTACGACAGAGACTGGCTGGGTTGCTCCATCCTCCGCCCATCCCCAGCCGGCGCTGGTCCCACCTGTCTGTAGACTTTATCACAGGGTTACCTCCATCCATGGGCTTACCACTATCTTGGTGGTCGTTGATTAGTTCTCCAACGCAGCCCATTTCATCACCTTACCCAAGTTGCCCTCAGCGAAGGAGACAGCTGATCTCATGATCACGGACTTCCTCAGGACATTGTCTCAGATCATGGGCCCCAGTTCATCTCACGGTATTTGAAGGATGGAGAGAGTTCCTCATCTGGGTGGAATATGCTCATAACACACTGCCAAACTTGTACACTGGACTGTAGCCGTTCGAGTGTCAGTTCGGGTACGCTTCCTGAACAAGAGGCCAAAGTGGGGGTACCATCAGCCGAGGCATTCATTCTACGATGTCGCCGCACATGAATCACACGCACGTGATCCTCCTTGCTCTGCTCCTCTGCCCGACACCAGGTAAACTGTCACAAAGACCTCTTTGGCTCCTCCGACCGTGTTAATGGGTATGGCTGTCCACCCGTGATCTTCCCTTAAAGGTGGACTCGCGGAAGCTCGCTCCTCACTACATAGGACCATTAAAGATCCTGAGGAGCATCAACCCCATTACCTATCGTCTCCAGCTTTCCAGGTCTATGAGGGTCTGTCCATCCTTCCATGTCTCCCGTCTCAAGCTGGTAACGACCAGTCCCTTCTCCGCGCCCACACCTGCCCCTCCACCCTCTTGACTTGTGGATGGCTGCCCGGCCAGTGAGGATCTCTGAGGAGGGACGGCCAGGTCTTGGTAGATTTGCAGTGGTCTGATACTCCTTCCATTTCAATATTATCGCTTGCACAGTGCTCCTTGGGATGTTTAAAGCTTGGGGAATCTTTTTGTATCCAAATCCGGCTTTAAACTTCTTCACAAAAGTATCTCGGACCTGCCTGGTGTGTTACTTGTTCTTCATGACGCTCTCTGCGCTTTTAACGGACCTCATTTATACAGAGACTTGATCACACAGGTGGATTGTATTTATCATCATTAGTCATTTAGGTCAACATTGGATCATTCAGAGATCCTCACTGAATTTCTGGAGAGAGTTTGCTGCACTGAAAGTAAAGGGGCTGAATAATTTTGCACGCCCAATTTTTCAGTTTTTGATTTGTTAAAAAAGTTTGAAATATCCAATAAATGTCGTTCCACTTCATGATTGTGTCCCACTTGTTGTTGATTCTTCACAAAAAAAATACAGTTTTATATCTTTATGTTTGAAGCCTGAAATGTGGCAAAAGGTCGCAAAGTTCAAGGGGGCCGAATACTTTCGCAAGGCACTGTATGTAGCGATCACCAAATGTTGTCGAATTTCATCCCGCTAACGGGTTCTGTGCGGAGAGAGTTTAACAGTGTACTGAGAAAAACACAAATGGATCATACTGATGGATCAAGGACCCATTAATTATTGTAGTATCTCCATAAAGAGCACACCAAATAGTAGGGCTGCACTAAATGGAATGGTGTGTTTTACTCAAACAATACACTTGAACCTTTTGTCATATTGTCATATTTCTGTTCTCCAAAGGGATCTAAAAAAGTGACCCAAACAGCATGAACAATATCAAATTGATTATTCAAATTGCCATAGAACAGAAATGGGAAATGCTGTTTCGCTGTGAAGATAGGAGAAAGCAGCCTTATGCAGTATTTGTTTCAGCCTCATAATAGGTGAGGAGAGAACACACGGCACCATCTTCTCTGTCTCACACACATTGGCATGCTGTGAAATTGAGCCGTGCAGCCATTTTCAGGCTTCCATAGCTCTGGCAGTATGTTTGAAATGGTTCATTATCCTAAGATGTACCTCTGGGGTAGCACCTATTATTCTTTCCGACTCCATTGGTACTGTGAGGCGGGGTATTTGTGAATCACAACCTGTCAGTATTGGCTGCTGCCACACCATCATGGCCCAGCCATTGAAATTCAACACTCCCCAAGCAGCAGCTCAATACACATTCAGAAGAGGAAAGCTGGAAGCACTTCAGAAAAGAAGAATGAAACAATGAGTTTCTTGTTGTTTCACCTTGTAAAGGGGATTACTATAAGCTGATGTCTGCAAGGCCAAGGAGAAGTGCAACGTTTTCCTTTCATTTGAATTTCTCTTTCACAAAAAAAAACATTTGAAATCATTACCTTCGTTTCATCTCAAATTGAGAAACCTGGAGAAATATGACCCAAAAGTCATTGTATTTGATCTGATCTGTGCATGTTCTCATTTGCTCAACTTTCTTTTCTTACAAACCTTCAGGGGTATCATCCATCCATCCACAGCTTCAACACACTTCACCTAGTGTTCTCTGTTCTCATGTATAATTCTAACTGTGGTCAGTCTCAGCGCTGACACCCCAGCCAGCCATTTCCACGGCGCTCACAGTGTTCCATGACCACTCGTGCGTGAGGAGTGAAAGCAAACCCGGCCAACATCCAGCTACAGATATCACATCCAACCCTCACTGGGTTACAGATCTCAGAAGTCAGTATCAACAGCCTTCTGGAGAAGTCTGTCTCCAGCTCCTGTCCTTAGCCAGCCTGGTCCCGTCATGTAGACTACCCTTTAGCCAGCTCTTCCTATCGTTGTCTCCATACATGTTTGGCAGCAAAATGAATGAACACAGCGAGAAGATGGCTAAAGCACAAACAAACTGGACCACCAGGCTAATGCGGCACATGAAAATGAAGATCAAACAGACGTTTGACACAACCACTAAGAGCTAACCATTCTTCGTACATGAGGTTCTGTTGACTTCTAGCCCACCTATAAGAAAACTAAGCAGTTTCACATCAAAACAGCCTGGCTGTAGGAAACTGGGACATCTAAGGGCGACATGAAAACAGCATAGGCAAGCGCACTAAGCAAAGACACTTTGAATGTCACTCACTCAGTCATTTGTATTAGAGGTCGACCGATTATGATTTTTCAACGCCGATACTGATTATTGGAGGCCCAAAAAAAGCCGATACCGATTAATCGGATGATTCTTTTGATTTATTTGTAATAATGACAATTACAACAATACTGAATGAACACTTATTTTAACTTAATATAAATACATCAATAAAATCAATTTAGCCTCAAATAAATAATGAAACATGTTCAATTTGGTGTTGGAGAAGAAAGTAAAAGTGCAATATGTGCCATGTAAGAAAGCTAACGTTTAAGTTCCTTGCTCAGAACATGAGAACATATGAAAGCTGGTGGTTCCTTTTAACATGAGTCATCAATATTCCCAGGTAAGAAGTTTTAGGTTGTAGTTATTATAGGAATTATAGGACTATTTCTCTATACCATTTGTATTTCATTAACCTTTGACTATTGGATGTTCTTATAGGCACTTTAGTATTGCCAGTGTAACAGTATAGCTTCCGTCCCTCTCCTCGCTCCTACCTGGGCTCAAACCAGGAACACAACGACAACAGCCACCCTCATGCAGAGCAAGGGGAATAACTACTCCAAGTCTCAGAGGGAGTGACGTTTGAAACGCTATTAACGCGCACCCCGCTAACTAGCTAGCCATTTCACATCGGTTACACCAGCCTAATCTCTGGAGTTGATAGGCTTGAAGTCATAAACAGCGCTGTGCTTGCGAAGAGCTGCTGGAGAAACGCACGAAAGTGCTGTTTGAATGAATGCTTACGAGCCTGCTGCTGCCTACCACCACTCAGTCAGACTGCTCTATCCAATCATAGACTTAGTTATAACATAATAACACACAGAAATACGAGCCTTAGGTCATTAATATGGTCGAATCCGGAAACTATCTCGAAAACAAGACATTTATTCTTTCAGTGAAATACGGAACCGTTCCGTGTTTCATCTAACGGGTGGCATCCATAAGTCTAAATATTCCTGTTACATTGCACAACCTTCAATGTTATGTCATAATTACGTAAAATTCTGGCAAATCAGGCGGCCCAAACTGTTGCATATACACGGACTCTGCGTGCAATGAACGCAAGAGAAGTGACACAATTTCTCCTGGTTAATATTGCCTGCTAACCTGGATTTCTTTTAGCTAAATATGCAGGTTTAAAAATATGTACTTCTGTGTATTGATTTTAAGAAAGGCATTGATGTTTATGGTTAGGTACACATTGGAGCAACGATACACACCGCATCGATTTTATGCAACGCAGGACACTAGATAAACTAGTAATATCATCAACCATGTGTAGTTAACTAGTGATTGTGATTGATTGTTTTTCATAAGATAAGTTTAATGCTAGCTAGCAACTTACCTTGGCTTCGACTGCATTCGCGTAACAGGCAGGCTCCTCGTGGAGTGCAATGTAATCAGGTGGTTGGAGCGTTGGACTAGTTAGCTGTAAGGTTGCAAGATTGAATCCCCCGAGCTGGCAAGGTAAAAATCTGTCGTTCTGCCCCTGAACGAGGCAGTTAACCCACCGTTCCTAGGCCGTCTTTGAAAATAAGAATGTGGTCTTAACTGACTTGCTTAGTTAAATAAAGATTAAATAAAAGGTGTAAAAAATAAAATATATATATATATATTTTTTAAATCGGCCAAATTGGTGTCCAAAAATACCGCTTTCCGATTGTTATGAAAACTTGACATCGGCCCTAATTAATCGGCCATTCCGATTAATCGGCCAACCTCTAATTTGTATCTCTGTCACTCACTCAGTCATTTGTATTTCAACCATGCTTCCTCTGTCATGACAGTTAAGATTTGTTTAGAGAAAGCATCTAAGGATATTGGGGATGGTGTTATGGGCTTTTTGTGATCACTATCCCTCTCTTGTAGAGCAGAGGGACCTTTATAGCCTCTCTCTATAGCATCTCCATCCCATCCTGTCTTCTGAAGCCAAGCCAAACCACAGATTAAGAGATGTGCAATCTGTTGGATATTGCTGAAGAAGAAGTCAAGGCAACCAAGCATAAGACTGCAGTCACTTGTTGTTCAAGTCAAGGCAGTTCACTACAGTACACCTATGCCATCTCCAATCAGCAGCCTGTGTTTGGTGGTTCTCCACTCTGCTCCTCCCCTGCCCGCACTCCCATGTAAGGAAGGAAGAACTCACAGGCCCAATCATATGGAAATAGACAGTCATCAACTGACACACGACACACATAGCTAGCCACTGGCATTGCATTGGCGTTAAGCATTATTTTGGAGACCTACACATCAAATTAAAGTATTTTTTGCCAAAACAAGTCATTAATTGAGGCAAAAACCAGGTACAAATAAACCTGAAAGCAATGTCTGTCCGTATTTCTTCTTAAAGCTGCAATATGTAACTTTTTGGGCAAACAGAGCAAATTCACATAGAAATGTGAGTTTTAGATCTGTCATTCTCATTGAAAGCAAGTCTAGGATGTGCTCTGTTTCTATGGTTACCATTCTTAAGTTTCAAACAGCTGAAAATACAATTATTTGGCTAATTGAAAATATATTTCACAACAGTTTAGATGGTACAAATATTCTCTACACTATAAATTGCATGTTTTGTTACATAAATTGAAATTCGGTGAACTGTTCTAATTTTAGCAACCAGGAAATGGAGGAACGATTTTTGCATATTGCACCTTTAACAGCTAGCCCCTAGAGATAATTAAGTACAAATAGGACATAAGAACTTCTTCAAGTTCATGAAAAACAGGCAGATGCTCACAGAGGTGCTTAAAAAAACATTTAAATAAAGCATTTGTTGACTTGATGGTAATAAATCTAAGCTTAATATTTTACAAACAGGGAGACCAAAATTATATAATACAACTTTCCTCCCTCATCATTTGAATAAATGTAGCTAATATATTTATGAATTGCAATAAAGTTTGTTTATGAGAAGCAAAGTAGTCTGAGATTTGTCTTGAGTAAACATGAAGAGGTGTCCCTGGAGATGCCAACCTCTGTACAGACCAGCAGAAGCCAACCTGTGTAGACTTCAGCCCTAGGCATTTTCCCGCTCCCCGGTCTCATTGCTCTCTTTCTTTCTGTCTCTCTCTCTCGGTCTCTGTCCCTGTCTGTCTTTCTCTCTCCCCGTCTCTGTCTCAGTCTCTCTCTCTGCCTCTGTCGCTTTCTCCGTCTCTCTCTTTCTGACTGCTACTGGGCGCCCTCAACAAGGATTCTCAGCAGGCAGAGGAGCCCCAGACACCTGTGGAACCTGTGTCTCCTCCTATCTGTTTGTAGTAGGATGACTCCTGTCTCCGAACTGGGAGCTTCACACAGGAACAAGCAGCGGGAGTACAAAGTAATAATGCAACATGAAATCAGAATGACTGTTGTCTCAATGGGGGTCCACAAACAACATGGTGCTATGATCCAATTAAACTAATACTGAGCAACTACCAATTTAGATCGGTGTCCCTAAACCGGGATGGTTGTTGCTCAATATTGTTGCGCGATAATGTGACTAGAAAATGGGCAGAAAGCTTAAATGCTTGTTAATCTAACTGCAGTATCCAATCTACAGTAGCTATTACAGTAAAAATACCATGCTATTGTTTGAGGAGAGTAAACAACAACAAAACACTTTTATCATGGCAACTGGCTTGATATACTGTTGGGGCTCCTGAATGGGACAACGGTCTAAGGCACTGCATCAGTGCTAGAGGCATCACTAAAGGCTCTGGTTCAAATCCAGGCTGTATCACAACCAGCTGTGATTGGGAGTCCCATAGGGTGGCGCACAATTGGCCCAGCGTCGTCCATGTTTGGCCAGTGTAGGCCGCCATTGTAAATAAGAATTTGTTCTTTACTAGTTAAATACATTTTCAATAAAAAAAGAGAGTTGCAAAGAAAAGCCATATCTCAGGCTGGCCAATAAAAGAAAAAGATTAAGATGGGCAAAAGAACACAGACACTGGATAGAGGAACTCTGCCTAGCAGACCAGCATCCCGGAGTCACCTGTTGACGTTGAGACTGGTGTTTTCTATTCTGGTTAGTGACAGTTTGCGCTGTTCAGTGAAGGGAGTAGTACACAGTGTTGTGCGATATCTTCAGTTTCTTGGCAATTTCTTGCATTGTATAGCCTTAATTTCTCAGAACAAGAATAGAGTGACGAGTTTCAGAAGTGCTTTGTTTCTGGCCATTTTGAGCCTGTAATCAAACCCACAAATGCTGATGTCCAGATACTCAACTAGTCTTAAGGCCAGTTTTATTGCTTCTTTAATAAGAACAACAGTTTTCAGCTATGCTAACATAATTGCAAAAGCGTTTTCTAATGATCAATTAGCCTTTAAAAATGATCAACTTGGGATTAGCTAACACAACAGGCCATTGGAACACAGGAGTGATGGTTGCTGATAATGGGCCCCTGTACGTAGATATTCCATTAAAAAATCTGCCATTTCCAGCTACAATAGTCATTTACAACATTAACAATGTCTAGACTGTACTTCGGATCAATTTGATGTTATTTTAATGGACAAATGGCCCGGCCATTTAGATGTGTCTTTTCTGTAGGGAAGCTAATGATCCATCATGTATGACATTCCTGGGAGTGTGTAAACTAAAAAAAAATATTACCATAGCATTTTTGTATGTTTTCTACAATTACGTACTTGAAAATTGACCAATTCGACACATTCGGGCAAACTCCTGGCAGACTTGATGCAAAATGTTGTGGAGTGAGGTAATTCTGAAACTTTTCACACTGCTGCCATCTTGTTGACAAAATCTAAATTACACCTCGGCTCCTATATTAATGTAGGGCCTTTCTCTTGCATTTCAAAGATGAAAAAGAAAATGCATGTTTTTTTGTTTGTATTATATTTTACCAGATCTAATGTGCTATAATCTCCTACATTCATTTCACATTTCCACAAACTTCAAAGTGTTTTTTTCAAATGGTATCAAGAATATGCATATCCTTGCTTCACATCCTCAGCTACAGGCAGTTAGATTTGGGAATGACATTAGGCGGAAATTTAAAAAAAGGGTCCGATCCTTAAGATTAAGTAGCGTTCTTTTCTCACAAACAAAACCAATATCAATAACAATAACTCCAGCATGCGAAATGTAATGTCGCAAAACTGCATTTATAGGCACAACTACACCGTAGATCACGTCAAACTCATTCCAGGGAGAGCCGAGTGTCTGCGGGTTCTCTCCTCCCTTGTACTTGATCATTAATTAGCGACCTTAATTCGTCAAAGAACTCCCCTAACCTGGTTGTCTAGGTCTTAACTGAAAGGAAAAAAACAAAAACACGCAGACACTCTGTCCTCCATAGAATGAGTTTGACACCTCTGCCGTAGGGGGATATGTTCAGCCGTCAAAATAAATTGTTTTCAACCCATGGACGACAGGTAATAGTGAACATGTTGCCAAAGAGACGTGGGTCGTGGGATTCATTTTGATGCAACATTCAGTGTCCGTTCCACCTCCACGAGAGCAGGTTACCACGGTCAACGTACTGTGTGTGGTCAGATTAGCCAGCCACAGTTGTCAGCTGCGATCAGCTCAGCCAGGTCTAGACACAGGCCGCACTGACTGGCCAGACACCACCACCACGCAGCCTCTCTGCCAACCCCCAGGGGCTCTCTCTCTCTCTCTCTCTCTACCTCCCTCGCTTTCTGCCAACCCTTCAGGGGCTCTCTGTCCCTCTGTCCCTCTCTCTCCTGTGTATTTTTAGATGTCGCCACATTGAAGCCATGCAACAGCCACGGCCCAGTCACATCCAATCTGTGTTTCAGATACTATACTTTCCCCAATCAAGGAAACGTGTCCTTTTGGAAAGTACTGGAAAGGTCAGGCTACCAACAATATTATACACATTTTTTTTGTTGCAAAAAATACTGAAAACATCACAACTCACACCTGCTGTTACAGTCAATAGAGAATGACAGTGGATAGTGTGAGTGCATATGATGAGCATCGAGGGATAACATTATGGTAACCATAGCCTTAGGCAAGGTGATAAAATGCACAGAATGGGAGAACTTTTCTGCCAACTTATAATGAGATCAGCCCCTGGGATGGGTTCTGTGTGGAGTAGTAGAGGAGCTGAAGACTGAAAACTGAAAACTGTAATACCACAGAGAGTTACTGAGCAGATGCACTCGAGAGAGAGAGAGAGAGAGAGAGAGAAAGAGAGAGATACTACTGTACACAGGTTATTTTTGAGTTCTCTCGCTCTCTGGGATACTTCAATCTCTCCCACCGCTGAAACCGGATCCCTCTCCTCTCCTCCCCTGGAACTATATCCTGCTACGGCCCATGAAGGGTTGATTTAAACACCACTAATTAAATAGGAGTGAGGCTCTGAGGAGATATTCAATCAGCCCAAAAGTCTTCCCCTGTCTCTAATTGCATCCTCTTTAATGGCTTCTGCATTGAGTTACAGGACCAGGAGTTAAGGAGGAGATTTTAACTGTCCTTCGGGGGCCATGTATCTATTAGTAACCAATGCCGCTAGGCTGATCCAGTACAAAACAGATGGATATGGCCATGGCAGTCTTCTCTTTCTCTCTTGTGATTTGCTGCCGTTTATTGTCTGTGACTGGATTGGCTGCAGACTGAGCATGTCAGCTTGTTAGAGCAGTGTAGTAAACTGGCTGTTATGGGCTTGCATCCCAATTGGCACCCTATTCAGGCCCAAGGGGGTCTTGTCAAAAAAGTAGTGCACTAGGGAATATGGTGCCATTCGGGATCTATCCATAGTGTCTGTGGACAGGACTCCAGTTGAGGTTGAGTGAAAGGGATTGCTGCTTAGGAGACAATGCAAACTAACAGACTAATGACGCTGACTAATTGGAAATAGGTTGCCATTTGGAACCCAGCCTGAGTATTTACAATCACTATATCATTGTCACTAAGCAACCAGATATGGAGTGGCATTGGCTTGTGACTCAAACTACAGATAATGAGTCTCGGAGATGGAGCTTCAATCAGTTTCTCTCAGCCTTGAACATCCCATGACAGAGCGAGTTTTGTAATGTCTGATAACCCCACAGCCTACTGATATCATCATAATCCTGTCAAAAACAGATGAGACAAATAATTGAATGCTCTTTCATTTCGTGGAGAAGAGATCATTTGGGTGAAAAGCAAAGGAGCTTTGACAGCAAATGAGACGGGAATACATGCACATTTCATACAGTATGTTACTACCTGGGGGAAAAGGTGTGAGCAGTTGCTTAGCAATTGAAACACGAAGAGAGTGAATTAAGGAATGCTAAGATTGTTTTTGGAAAAGAGTTCTTCATTGTTGTCATTTACTTTCTCAGAAAGGATGCGGTGTGTGAGCAGTCATGCTTACTTATTGGTTCAGGGGGTGCATAGATAATGGATTTTATTAAACCGCTCATTTAGCCGAGGTTGAAGATGATGGAAAGCCTAAAAAAATAGGAATGGCATTAGTAGGTTTGGGGAGGAGACTAGATGGGCATGTTGCCACTGTGGTCCGTTCACCCCACCTACTCTTTCCAACAAGGTGCCCTACTTTTGACCAGGGCCCATAGAACTATGGTGAAAAGTAGTGCACTAAATAGGGAATAGTGTGCCATCCATTTGGGACACAGCCCAATACATTACTCACTGATAAAGCACTTCCCATCGACACATCTAAACACCTCTCCCTCATGGATCTGATTTCGTTCAAGTGATTATACGATTAACCATATATTATACATTTCAGACAATACATTACAAACCCAGCCCAAAGCCCAGCTTGAACTAAACTGGATGGCACAGACCAGCAACCTCTCTTCCCATGAAATTAGCTATAATCGGTGGACCAGTGCAGTTTTTCTGGTCTGGTGTGTTGCTCAGTGACACTACTGTATCCAGTACCATGGACACTGAGCATGAGAACACAACAGAAAACAACCGCTGTTGGGAAGTGACCAATGATATAGCTTTCCCTGCTAACACAGAGAGTACAGAGAATACACTTACTTTAGAGGACGGCGACCCATAATAGACAACAGTATTGGAGCTTTGATCTTAAAAGCAGATGAAAAGGTAAAATAGGGCCTTAGAGAAAATAAATAATTGCCTCAGCTACCTCCAGCAGCCTATTCCCTAGTTGCCATTTTTTGGAAGCTGTTTATTTTTTGCAGTCTGTTCATGTAGGGAAATGAATAAATACTAATCCCCCTATCGAGGACTGCATGCACGCTGCAGTGGGTAATACAGTAATACATTTTACTGGTCTGGCAGTTATACTTTCAAATATAACTCGGGTGTTATGATATTTATGTGAACGCATAGTCATCAATGAGAGCTGGCCATGTGAGAAATCCAAGGGCAACGTTATTGCTATTTTTCACAGAATATAGGACATGTTTTTACCTTGAGTATTGGAGCTGGACCATCAAGGAAGGCATCTCAACCAGTTGAATTTCCATGTAAATGGTCAATAAAGTTATTGTATCGTAAAGTATAGTATCGTAGCTATATAGGACTCAAAGTCAAAGTGGGATAACTAATAGAACGTCTGCCATCAAGTTACAATGCCACGTTGGCATTGGTATAAAGGGTCGGGAGACAAACGCAGGAATGCGTAATAGGTTTTTACATTTCTTTACCCAAATTACAGCATGCCGTGTACAGGCACGGGGACGAAGACCAAACAAACACGTATATAAAACACAGGGTTGAGACCCCAAAAAAGAGCGAGGAGTACCTCAAATAAATACACAATCGCACAATGATTATCACACGGGATGAGACCCGTAATCATCTGCCCAATACACATGGCACGAAAGCCAAAACAACACAGCACAGGTACTCACACGACCAACGGACATTGGAACAATAATCGACAGGACAATGGTGGACAAAGGGCACACTTATACAATTACTAATGAATGGGAATAGGGACCAGGTGTGTGTAATGACAGTTTCGGAGGGATCGGTGACATACAATTACAAATGGTTTCAAAAAGCATCTGTAAGGAATGGTAGTGATCACTCTCTGTGAACATGGAAAACACATGAAACCAACAACACAATGTCCAGATCAAACAATCCCCCTAGCGGTTTCTAATTTAGCCTCTAAACCCAGGTTTGCAGGCTGGCTTCTGTACAGTGTCTTCCTGTGATGAGGACTAATCAACAGCTCTGAGGTAAGAGGGGGATAAGAGAGGAGCAGGGCAGGCAGAGTTAGAGGAGGAGGAGGATAGACAGGGGGGAAGACAGGGAGAGAGAAAGAGGGAGCAAGAGAGAGGAGGAGGTGAGACAGGCAGAGCGACGGAGGGAGAGAAGGGGTGAGAGAGGGTCCTGTGCGGCTCACTTGGTAAAGCATGGCACATGCAACGGCAGGGTTGTGGGTTCAATTGCCAAGGGGGAATGTTTGCACTCATTGCTGTAAATTGCTGTGGATAAGAGTATCTGCTAAATGACACAAATGTAGAGAGAGGAGGGATAGAGCTTTCTCCCAAGACAAGTCCTTATCAGATCCAGAGGAGGAGATCTTCTTTACTGATAGCTGGCAAACTGAGACTAATCACAGCTGAGACCTGAGTCTGAGGCTACTCTCCTGACTGATCTACTCACTCTAACTGAGACACGCAATATGGCTCTGTTCCTCACTGATCTACACAATCCCAATCTGACACTACGGCGACGGTTCTACTTTCACTGCCACTGTCTCCCCACAACACCAATGAATCTCAACTCCAAAAGCCAAGCATACACACATTGATATGATAATATTATATAAACCCTTTTCTCACAAAAGAAGGATGTAACTGTGAATGTGCAGAATGCTGATGAAACACAAATGCTGCAGGTTTTTATCCTAATGCAAAACAGAATGCCCACCTGCAAATAGCTTAACAACTGTTTGTCTCGGTCTCTTCTTCTTTGCTCAGTGATTCAGCATAGATAGAAGCATAGATGCTAGCTAGCACAAACCCACACAACCACCACCCATTTCCCCTGTACTTTCTCTCAGACAAGAAGGAAGAGCTTCAGCACACGCCAAACACGTATTGACCGGGGGCTGACAGCAGAACATAATTGCAACTGTGAAAAATGGCATGTACTCTGATTTACATGGGAGAGGTGATGTACCTCCCTTTCTCTCAATGTGCTCTTTTCACTTGACGGAAAGCTACTCTGCTTCCTCTGGCATCCTGGACCTGCGGCTTTCAGTTCATTTTTCACTTCCACCACGTTAGTTCAGTTCAGCCAACCAGACATGTGTTGCTACTTATATATTCACCATTCTGACAGGAGGCAAGAGGGTCAAGACATAGTGGTAGGAATCAATAACAGGAGGGTCCATTAAGAGCAAAAGTTGACGACTCCTGTGACTGTGAGTGAGTGCAGCCAGAGATGAGACAAGATGAGTTTGTATCTATAGGGCCATGCCATTTGCAAAAACGTTGCACACAAAAAAAATCATACGGTACCATTGTAGAAGTGTGAACACATACGGTGAGATGTATCATTTACAGTAGTAGTGGCTGCTGTACTCACATTGTCTGTTCTGAGTTTCTTTGCTGGGCAGCCTCCATCCACGGGATGTAGCATGTAATACAGCCGCACTTTATTGGCATGTTTCCGACTCTAGAAGGAAAAAAGGGGGGGAGAAAAGACTAATATTAGAAACAGCATGAAAATACCAATATTTAATATTATTCTTTATCTCCCCCCCCCCCCTCAAAGGTTTAAATTGTGGAATGAATTGCACATGTACATTCTGATACATTTTCTTATTATTGTTATGCCATTGAACGTCTCCCAGAGTGCCATATTGGGCATGTGGGAAGTGAATGGTGAGATCGCATTATGAAAAAAATGATACTGCAGACGGCTGCTTCTTGTCTGACACTGGGGCTGCGTCCCAAAGGGCACATAGTGTACTAATTTTGACGAGACTGGTAAAAAAAATGGTGTCATTTGGGACGCAGCCCCTTTCAAACACTAGATCAAATTAATAATTACTTCAGCTTCCATTAAAGGTGCAAGAGGCCCTCATCACATCACTAACTCATCTATCCCTCGGCTTGGAAAGCAGACAGACAGACAGAGCTGGGGTAGGGATGGAGGGATAGAAGGAGGACAAAAGAGAGTTAGGACAAGAGGGAGCTGCCAGCTCTTAAAAATTAAAGAAGGGGTCAAAAATGGGGGTGAGGAGCACCAGTGAAGTGTTCAAAACCATTAATTAATCTCGAAAAGAGAGGAATAGATTTACGAGGCGTGGTGCCAATGGACGAGCACTCATGCAGTGCGACAGACAGACAGACAGACAGACAGACAGACAGACAGACAGACAGACAGACAGACAGACAGACAGACAGACAGACAGACAGACAGACAGACGGCTCCCAGGTTGTCCTCACAGAGACACAGGCAACATCCCAAATTGCATCCTATTCCCTATGTAGTGCAATACTTTCGACCAGGGCCCAAGGCTCTAGTCCACAGTTATGCAATATAGGGATTAGGGTGCCATTCAGGACTGAGTCACAGACCCATATTGTCAGCTCAGATGGGGGAGATTGATCCCAAGAAATCTATTTTTCTTTTCTGCCTTTCTTATTTCTGCCTGGGCTGTGGCACCATGAGCGTATTGCACTGTGAAAAGGGCTCTAGCTGAGAAAGAAACTATCAGGTATTATATTAGTGGCAGGGGGAAGTTTAGTGCGCCTCAAACAGACAACAATAAGGGAATGAAACAATCATGCAGGAGCTCTCACTCATCCAATCTCTCAGTAAGTGTGCTCTCAAAGCATTCCTTTGACAGTCTTTTTATTTATATTATGAGGGTGACACCAGGGGAATTGCTACAGAGGGGCGGCAGGTAGCCTAGTGGTTAGAGCGCTGGGCCAGTAACCGAAAGGCTGCTGGATTGAATCCCTGAGCTGACAAGGTAAAAATCAGTCGTTCTGCACCTGAACAAGGCAGTTAACCAACTGTTCCCCGGTAGCCCGTCACTGTAAATAAGCATTTGTTCTTAACTGACTTGCATAGTTAAATAAAAAAAATATATTCAACAGCTAAATGCATCAGGTGCACATTAAGAATGTTACAAATAATCCACTTGTGTCAATTTTATTCAAAAGCCAATCGAATATCAATAGAACATTCAGGTAACTTGCACCGTCCCACCTGCCACAGCAAACACTGCCCGTTTTTCAATTACAGCAGCTACTGTGGGTCTCTCTACTCTGGAACACATAGTGTACATCTATAGTGTATTGCCAGTAAACCCCATAAATCTCAACAACTTCAAACATAGACTCTGATTATTGTCAATCTCATAGCACATGATGTTGGAGCTTGGTGTTGAAATCATAATCCAGTGACTCAGTTAGTTCTCTTTCAAAGGAGAGATGTGGCAGAGCTTTACAATACCAAAGTAGAGTGCATTCAACTGAATACATGCATTTTCTGTACAATATTTACTGCGCTATTCACACATTTAAAAAATTGATAACATGGACTATCACACTATTGAATTTGATATCTTAGGGCCATGGGCATATCTGAAACAAATCTGTAAAAATGATTTGATGAAGCTTTTGAATCTGGACTTAGAAATAACACAAATATTTGTAAAATCAGGTAATGCCAAATGTAAGTCTGCTTTCAAGTGATTGAAATGCATTATGCAGGCATTGGAAAATTCAGGAAAGCAGAAAGAAAATCATCAGGCAATCATTTTGTTTTTCATCTTTCTTAGAACAGAATACTTGTTCCTGAGAGTCTTAGCTAAGCTTGGGATAAGTCTAGTCTACACCTGTTGTTTTTTGAATCATGTGACAAATTCCATTTGATTTGATTTAATTTAAATTGAGAAGCTCAATTCATTTCCCCAGTCATTCTATGCAGAAGTCCCATATATGTTCCTGGGAGACTTTCATTTGTGGGGTCATAATAGCTAATAGCCTAAACCGTTCACACCCAAGAGACAAATTCACAGGAAGAAAACAAACAGTCAATGTTGTCTTTATTGATAACTTTGACACTTTTTGGAAATAAAAAATATTCTACAAAGGAGATGGAATTCACCCAAACTATCTTGGGGCTTATCCATTGCAAGGCCATTTTAAGGCTGCTCTGAGAGACTGACTGGTATAGAACCTGCATTCTACCCGGGTTATCCCAACCACCATCACACATCAAACTGTTTCTGATGTTAAATACTCTAGTCAAGTCAAGGAAATCTGCATTATCCCCGTCTTAATTTCAATAGTATTTAAACAGCCACAGAGTAGATGCAGGCCAATCAGGGCAAGCTTTGATAACTTAATTTATATTCCTATGAAATCTCCTGACTTACTTAAATGATCAAGTTTATAATGACCTGGTTAGGGTAAATATGGACACCCCTGCTGTTTTTAAGTCTCATAAAGGGCTGGGTTTGTTACATTTAAATGTGCGAAGTATTGACGTCAAAGATGGACTTTATCGATATGTGGATGCATGACACAAACACAGACATTTTTGTTTTATCAGAGACTTGATTAAATGATTCGATCATGGATAAGGACATTGACATTGCTAATTACAAATTTTTTAGATGTAACGGGCAGAGAAAAGGGGGCGATGTACAGTACCAGTCAAAAGTTTGGACAAAACTACTCAGTCAAGGGTTTTTCCTTATTTTTAATATGTCCTACATTGTAGAATAATTGTGAAGACATCAAACTATGAAATAACACATATGGAATCATGCATATAGTAACCAAAAAAGTGTCATACAAATGAAAATACATTTTATATTTGAGATTCTTCAAAGTAGCCACCCTTTACCTTGATGACACTCTTGGCATTCTCTCAACCAGCTTTAGGAGAAAGGCTAGGGATTTTTATATTGATAAATGTGTTTGTATTGTTTGATTATTTATGGTGTATATAATATTTGCTATTTATTACATTTTTTGTTTTAAATTGTGTATAATTTTATATTCTGTATTGTTCCCAGGGCACATTTGCAAATGAGACCTTGGTCTCAATGTGTTTTTCCCTGGTTAAAAAAAAAGAGTCAAACAGCCTGCCCGCCCATTCTGAGGTGTCCACAAGGTACTAAAGCACACCAAAGCCATGTTTTTACAGCCTATAATTTCACAATTCTTCGAGAATCAAAAGGTTTGGGGCTGGAACAAAAACATTCAGGGCTGCAGCTCCAGAAGCCCACCATTAATGACACAGATAGGTGCCACTCTCCTATGTTGCATCCATCTGAATCCATCTGAGTTTCTCTGCTCTGAGGCAATACACACACTGTGCTGCTGGCAATGTGAACGTCTACTAACTACAGCATTGGAACACAGCCTACATACAACCAACCCAATGGCAAGAGAGGACCTAAAGGCACTGAAAAAACCAACACCCCTAGGGAACCTGAAAGACCTCAGTGTGTCAGTTGGTTTATTATGTCTGTATCCCAAATGGTACCCTACTTACTATTTAGTGCACTGCTATTAGTGCACCACTAGTAGACAGTATATACTACTACACCACTAATAGTGCACTTTATAGGGAAAGGGGTGCCATTTGGGACACAAACCTTAACTGGGGATAGGAGCCTGTGGAAACTTAGAAGAAAGTAGTACAGTTGTGAAGGATGTGTGAGAAGCAACCAACCACCAGTGTAAGAGAGCAACATCTGCTCATGGAGAATCATCTCCACTACTGTTGGCATTGGTGATGATATCTCCAAGGGGAGTCTAAAATGCCAAAGGCCATGCAGAGGTACTGTATCTCCTTGGCAGTTCTGTATTGTATATAGGATAGTAGTATATAAGGTATGACCAATAGGATAGTAGTATATGCTGTATGACCTATAGGGTAGTAGTATATACTGTATGGCCAATAGGAAAGCAGTATATACTGTATGACCAATAGAATAGTAGTAAATACTGTATGACCAATAGAGCTTGCCTTACTTTCCTCTCAATTGCAAGCATCCTCTGCTACTGATATAAATAAACTGGCAGTGTCACATCTGCTTCTGCCACGCCCTCTAGTGCTCATCCTGTGCCTCCTTGACCTGCCACCACTCCCCCAGTGCACTCTCCCTCTCTCTGTGTGTGTGTGTGTGTGTGTGTGTGTGTGTGTGTGATTGTGTGGGCGGAGACAGGTGTGCTGGAGTCAGAGCAGATCCCCACTAGCTGCAACCTGTTCCATAATCAAGACAAATACTCAGTCCTGTCACTTCCAGATCGTAATCTCTGCTTAGTCAGTCCATGTTTCTAGCCGTTTGTTCCTGTTGTCCTGTTGTGCCTATTTTCCCTTGCCTGGTGCTGTTTCCCTCTCCGCTACAGTTCTGCCCACTCTGACTCTGGTACCTGTCTCCAGTCCAACTTCTCGCCAGTCCTGCTACTCTGTCCTGGATTCCCCACTCTACGCTCCCCTGGATTCCCCTCCTTTGTTTTTACAAAGCTGGCACTAAATGCACGGTTGATAAAATCAGGACGGAGGAAAAATCCATATTGCATTACCACCACATCAGTGAGCTGATCAGAGAAGCTCTACGATCTCTGTGCCCTGGGGGAGGAGGGGAGAGAGGTGGAGAGTCCTCGGGATTTAATCTACTCCCTGCCCAATGGCCCCTCGGCAGATTCCCCAGCCGTGCCACCCTCTGGTCTAGTCCTTATGTCTGCCCACTATAGGCAGGCTCTGTCCCAAATGGTAAATATGGCTATTAGTGCACCACTAGTAGACAGTATATACTACCACACCACTAGTAGTGCACTTTATAGGGAAAGGGGTGTCATTTGGGATGCAAACTTTAACTGGGGATAGGAGCCTGCGGAAACTTAGAAGAAAGTAGTACAGTTGTGAAGGATGTGTGAGAAGCAACCAACCACCAGTGTAAGAGAGTAACATCTGCTCATGGAGAATCATCTCCACTACTGTTGGCATTGGTGATGATATCTCCAAGGGGAGTCTAAAATGCCAAAGGCCATGCAGAGAGGTAATGTATCTCCTTGGCAGTTCTGTATTGTATATAGGATAGTAGTATATACTGTATGGCCAATAGGATAGTAGTAATAGTAGTATATACTGTATGACCAATAGGATAGTAGTATACACTGTATGACCAATAGAGCTTGCCTTACTTTCCTCTCGATTGCGAGCGGCCTCTGCTACTGATATAAATAAACTGGCAGTAGCAGGAAGGAAGTCTCTGGTGCCTTTGTTTTTACAAAGCTGGCACTAAATGCACGGTTGACAAAATCAGGACGGAGGAAAAATCCATATTGCATTACCACCACATCAGTGAGCTGATCAGAGAAGGCCTATGATCTCTGTGCCCTGGGGGAGGAGGGGAGAGAGGGGGAGAGACCTCTGGATTTAATCTACTCCCTGCCCAATGGCCCCTCGGCAGATTCTCCAGCCGTGCCACCCTCTGGTCCAGTCCTTATGTCTGGCCCACTATAGGCAGGCTCTGTCCCAAATGGTATATAGTGCACTACTTGGGCTCTGGTCAAGAGTTGTCCACTATATAGGGAATAGGCTGACAGTTAGGATGCAGACACAAAGACAAGGGGGCAAGACTTCTCAAGAAAAGAGGAGGAAAATAAAACAGTATCATGATGCTAAAGGATAGTTGTGTTTCTGTTGATGTCCGTCGTGTCTGAAGTGTTTAGAGTAGAGGTAAACTATGCATTTGTTTGCCTTCTCTTTATCAATTGTAGAAATGTGTTAAAACCAATTGAGAAAATGTAAATCAAACTAAATGAATTTTCAAACTGTTTGCGCAGGTTGACGTTTATTGGGATAAGTCTTGTCCACGATGCAGGACTGAGCGATTTCTGCTAGACTGGCCAGCTGCAAAGTCAAAATTGGCTATATTGTAAAAATGTATGAAAACCAAAATTAGCTTTTGATCTTAAATTAAGGTTCGGCATTAGAGCTAGCAGTGTGGTTAAGGTTTGATTTAAGGTTAGGGTTAAGTTGAAAATCATATTTTATGACTTTGTGGCTGTGCCAGCAAGTAACCTCTCTGCAAAGCTGCCTCCAGAACAAGATTCATAAGAAAAACACTAAGCTGCACTGTTTGCATGACTGACCGTTGCATTCCTATATTGTGCTACAAGTCAATACTGCTTGATCACTCACAGACAGAATATGACCTGTTAGCAACATCTGCAGTCATCATAATGAACTGCTTGCTAATATGACTGTTAGTGTTACGTAACATCATGTCATGGCAGACTGGTCGACCTAACTCTTGGGAACTAATTGGAGCCATTAAAATGAGCCAACCCTTAAGTATGTTCTGATTTGGACTGGACAAGTTGGCCTGCTGGGTAATGGAGCAGGCTAGCAACCCTTGAGGAGGCCTCATTACGTAAAGAAGTCAGTCAGACAAACCAGGCCTGACACAGATTAGGTCAGGTAAACTCCAGAGAGAGACACTCTAGGATGGGGAAGGGGGAAGGGGCTGAGTGGCTGTCAATGGGCTTTTGGTGTTCTTCAAATCAAATCAAATCACATTTTAATTGTCACATACACGTGTTCAGCAGATCTTATTGCTGGTGAAGCGAAATTCATGTGTTTCTAGCTCCAACAGTGCAGTAATATCTAACAATTCACAACAATACACACAATACACACACCCTAAAAATAAAATAATGTAATTAAGAAATATATAAATATTAGGATGAGCAATGTCGGAGTGGCAGAGACTAAAATACAATCGAATAGAATTCAGTATATACACAGGAGGTGAGTAAGCAAAAATATGTAAACATCAGAGTGACTAGTGTTCCACGATTAAAGTGGCCAGTGATTTCAAGTCTATGAATAATGGGCAGAAGCCTCTAAGGTACAGGGTTATGTAACCGGGTGGGAGTTGCCTAGTGATGGCTATTTAACAGTCTGATGGCCTTGAGATAGAAGCTGTTTTTCAGTCTCTCGGTCCCAGCTTTGATGCACCTGTACTGACCTCGCCTTCTGGATGATAGCGGGGTGAACAGGCAGTGGCTCGGGTGGTTATTGTCTTTGATGATCTTTTTGGCCTTCCTGTGACATTGGGTGCTGTAGGTGTCCTGGAGGGCAGGTCGTTTGTCCCCGGTGATGCATTGGGCAGACCGCACCACCCTCTGGAGAGCCCTGCGGTTGCGGGCGGTGCAGTTGCCGTACCAGGCGGTGATACAGCCGGCAGGATGCTCTCAATTGTGCATCTGTAAATGTTTGTGAGGGTTGTAAGGTGCCAAGCCAAATTTCTTCAGCCTCCACCACACTGTCTGTGCGTGAGGCCCATTTCAGATTGTCAGTGATGTGTATACCAAGGAACTTGAAGCTTTCCACCTGCTCCACTGCGCTCCCATCGATGTGGATAGAGGTGTGCTCCCTCTGTTGTTTCCTGAAATCCACGATCAGCTCCTTTGTTTTGTTGACATTGAGTGAGAGGATATTTTCCTGGCACCACACTCCCAGGGCCCTCCTCTCGGTAGGCTGTCTCGTAATTGTTGGTAATCAGACCTACTACTGTTGTGTCGTCTGCAAACTTGGTGATTGAGTTGGAGGCGTGCATGGCCACGCAGTCATGGGTGAAAAGGGAGTACAGGACGGGGCTGAGCACACACCCTTGTGGGGCCCATGTGTTCAGGATCAGCGAAGTGGAGGTGTTGTTTCCTAACTTCACCACCTGGGGCGGCCCGTCAGGAAGTCCAGGACCCAGTTGCACAGGGTGTCATTCAGACCCAGGGCCCCAAGCTTAATGATGAGCTTGGAGGGTACTATGGTGTTGAATGCTGAGCTATAGTCAATGAACAGCAGTCTGACTTACAGTTGAAGTCGGAAGTTTGCATACACCTAGGTTGGCGTCATTAAGACTCGTTTTCAACCACACATTTCTTATAAACAAACTGTAGTTTTGGCAAGTCGGTTAGGACATCTACTTCATGCATGACTCAAGTCATTTTTCCAACAATTGTTTACAGACAGATTATTTCACTTATAATTCACTGTATCACAATTCCAGTGGGTCAGAAGTTTACATACACTAAGTTGACTATGCCTTTAAACAGCTTGGAAAATTCCAGAAAATTATGTCATGGCTTTAGAAGCTTCTGATAGGCTAATTGACATAATTTGAGTCAATTGGAGGTGTACCTGTGGATGTATTTCAAGGTCTACCTTCAAACTCAGTGCCTCTTTGCTTGACATCATGGGGAAATCAAAGGAAAACCTCAGAAAAAAATGGTTCATCCTTGTGAGCAATTTCCAAACGCCTGAAGATACCACATTCATCTGTACAAACAATAGTACGCAATTATAAACACCACGAGACCACACAGCCGTCATACTGGTCAGGAAGGAGACACGTTCTGTCTCCTAGAGATGAACGCACTTTGGTGCGAAAAGTGCAATCAATCCCAGAACAACAGCACAGTAAAACAACCTTGTGAAGATGCTGGAGGAAACAGGTACAAAAGTATTTATATCCACAGTAAAATGAGTCCTATATCGACATAACCTGAAAGGCCACTCAGCAAGAAAGAAGCCACTGCTCCAAAACCTCCATAAAAAAGCCAGATTACAGCTTGCAACTGCACATGGGGACAAATATTGTACTTTTTGGAGATATGTCCTCTGGTCTGATGAAACAAAAATAGAACTGTTTGGCCATAATGACCGTCATTATGTTTGTAGGAAAAAGGCAGAGGCTTGCAAGCTGAAGAACACCATCCCAATCGTGAAGCACGGGGGTGGCAGCATCATGTTGTGGGGATGCTTTGCTGCAGGAGGGACTGGTGCACTTCACAAAATAGATGGCATCATTAGAAGGACAATTCTGTAGATATATTGAAGCAACATCTCAAGACATCAGTCAGGAAGTTAAAGCTTGTTTGTAAATGGGTCTCCCACATGGACACTGACCCCAAGCATACTTCCAAAGTTGTGGCAAAATGGCTTAAAGACAACAAAGTCAAGGTATTGGAGTGGCCATCACAAAGCCCTGACCTCAATCCCACAGAAAATTTGTGGGCAGAAATGAAAAAGCGTGTGCCAGCAAGGAGGCCTACAAACCTGACTCAGTTACACCAGCTCTGTCAGGAGGAATGGGCCAAAATTCACCCAATTTATTGTGGGGAAAGTTTAAAAAGTTAAACTATTTAAAGGCAATGCTACCAAATACTAATTGAGTGTATGTAAACTTCTGACCCACTGGGAATGTGATGAATGAAATACAAGCTGAAATAAATCATTCTCTCTACTATTATTCTGACATTTCACTTTCTTAAAATGGTGATCCTAACTGACCTAAGACATGCAATTTTTACTAGGATTAAATGTCAGGAATTGTTAAAAACTGAGTTGAAACGTATTTGGCAGAGGGGTATGTAAACTTCCGACTTCAACTGTAGGTATTCCTCTAGTCCAGATGGGATAGGGCAGTGTGCAGTGAGATTGTCTGTGGATCTATTGGGGCGGTAAGCAAATTGAAGTGGGTCTAGGGTGGCAGGTAAGGTAGAGGTGATATGAACCTTAACTAGCCTCTCAAATCACATCATGATGACAGAAGTGAGGGCTACGGGGCGATAGTCTATTAGTTCAGTTACATTTGCTTTCTTGGGTACAGGAACAATGCTGGACATCTTGAAGCAAGTGGGGGCAGCAGACTGGTATAGGGAGAGATTGAATATGTCTGTAAACACTCCAGCCAGCTGGTCTGCACATGCTCTGAGGTTTTGGCTAGGGATGCTGTCTGGGCCAGCAGCCTTGCTAGAGTTAACATGCTTAAATGTCTTACTCACGTTGAAGGAGAAGGAGAGCCCACAGTCCTTGGTAGCGAGCCGCATCGGTGGCACTGTGTTATCCTGAAAGCGGGTGAAGATGGTGTTCAGCTTGTCCGGAAGCAGGACGTCAGTGTCTGCGACATTGCTGGTTTTCCCTTTGTAGTCCGTGATTGTCTGTAGAACCTGCCACATACGTCTCAAGGTCTGAGCCATTTATTTGCGACTCCACTTTGTCTCTGTACTGACGTTTTGCTTGTTTGATAACTACACTGTTTGTATTTGGCCATATTCCCAGTTCACGCTTTCAATTTTGCGCGAATGCTGCCATCTATCCACGGTTTCTAGTAAGCATAGGTTTTAATAGTCACAGTGGGTACAACGTCTTCTATACACTACACTGAAAAACTCAGTCACCATATCCGTGTATTTGTCGACATTATTATCGGAGGCAATCCGCATAATCAAAACAATCTTGAAGCATGGATTTCGATTGGTCAGACCAGCGTTGAATAGTCCTTAACATGGGTACTTCCTGTTTGAGCTTCTGCCTATAGGAAAGGAGGAGCAAAATGGAGCAATTATCAGATTTGCCGAAGGGAGCATGTAGTTTAATCTGTGGCCTTGTAGGGATCCCGGAAGCTGGAGTAGTAGTGGTCGAGTGTTTTAGCAGTGCGCGTACTACAGTCAATGTGTTCATAGAACTTCGGTAGCGTTTTCCTTACATTTTCTTTGATAAAATACCAGCTACAATAAATGGCATTTGATTGTAATGTATTCTAGGTTGAGTGAACAAAAGGACTTGCGTTTCTGTATGTTTTCACAATCACACCAGTGGTGGCTAATCATGAAACATACACCCCGCCTTTTTTCTTCCCAGATAGATCATTATTCCTGTCTGCGCGATATACTGAAAACCCATCTGGCTATATGGACAAAGACAATATATCCCGAGAGAGCCATGTTTCCATGAAACAGAGTATGTTACAATCCCTGATGTCTCTCTGCAAGGAGATTCTCACCCTGAGCTTGTTACTTTATTATCCAGAGACTGAACATTAGCGAGTAATATACTCGGAAGCGGCGGATGGTGTGAGCGCCTCCTGAGTCAGACTAGAAGTCCACTTCGAATACCTCTTCTCCACCGGCGGCGTCTTGGAGCAGCCTCTTGGATAAGTTCAATTGCCTTGGGGTTGCGAACAAAGGATCCAATTTGGGAAAGTTGCTGGTGAGTTTCGGCCGCTCTGATATCCAAAAGCTATTTCCGGCTGTATGTAATAACACAAAAAACATTCTGAGCTAATAATGTAAGAAATAACACACAGAAAGACAAAATACTGCGGAGTTGTTTAGTTGCAAGAAGCAGAGCTGCCATGTCTGTCTGCGTCATCTTTGGTGTTTAATGCAACTGTATGATGCAACTGTGTCTGGTTTACAGTGACCAAACGACTAACATCCTTGACTGTATTTAGCATCTAGTTTAATCTGTACCCTATTGATTACCATTAACTGGGTGTTTCAGGACATATCATAGATCACTGCATGGAAACACATCACCATTCACATTGCAAATTGTGTTTAAGTACAGAGAAAAATGCAGTTTTCCTCAGCTCTACCTTCTTACTGTTCCTACCAAGAAGGACACCTTTTTGGAATGTTAACGACCTCCTACCAACATTCCTACCACCATGTAATTTCTACATCTATGCTATCCCGTCCTCCCCGTTCAGTTTTGTCTCATGGTGAATAATATCTGCACTTAGAACCCAATCAGCTACAAGAGACTGTGGTGAAGTGCTGCTCACTTCATGTGTTTTCTACACATAGCTGTGGGCAATGGATTATTCAGACACCATATAAGCCCAGCTGTTTCCTGAATGGATGAATGCAGAGCTTATCAGGGCTGTGTTCCAAATGGTACCCTACTCCCTATGTTGTGCACTACTTTTGTGCAGGGCCCACAGGGCTCTGGTCTAAAATACAGCACTATATAGGGAATAGAGTGCCATTTGGGACACAGAGAGCAGAAAAAGCATGCCGTCAGTGCACTCCGTCAGTGAATGCCGTCAGGCTGCGTACAGTTAAATGGGAAACAGTGGAGGACTAATTGATGTGACTGTATATGTGAGCACCCATGCTGGGTTCCATTTGGAGGAGCTGAGAAGTTGCTATACCCACCAGCACAACCTGCAGTGTTCCCCTATTAGTGTTCTGAATGTTCTTTTTGTCAACCTAACACCTCTCTCTCTCCAGTTCACATCCAATTTCTATCTGTGTCAGTTTGTAGTCATCATATTTACTATCTAACATTCAAATTCTATCTTTTCTTGCTTGGCTTTACATTCATAACGGTAACCACAGAACTTCACTGAAGCACATGTTGAATTAGGGCCAATTCGTTAAAAAAAAATATATATTGACAGAGTTGTTTTCATCTTTCCAATTCATCAAAATATTTTCTTGATTTGGACCCCAGATGCATATCCTATCTGTTGATTTGGACCCCAGATACCTATCCTATCTGTTGATTTGGACCCCAGATACCTATCCTATCTGTTGATTTGGACCCCAGATACCTATCCTATCTGTTGATTTGGACCCCAGATACCTATCCTATCTGTTGATTTGGACCCCAGATACCTATATCTGTTGATTTAGATACCTATCTGTTGATTTGGACCCCAGATACCTATCCTATCTGTTGATTTGGACCCCAGATACCTATCCTATCTGTTGATTTGGACCCCAGATACCTATCCTATCTGTTGATTTGGACCCCAGATACCTATCCTATCTGTTGATTTGAAGTCCTCCTCACATAATCTGTCTTTTACAGTTCAAACACATCCAGACTCTGACAGCATGGCGGCTGCTGTGTGGTCTTTCATATGAAATCCAGAGCAATTTTGCAGGAGGGAGGGCTCCCTTTAGATCAGTCAACAATGGGGGAGGCAGCACGCCCCTAGACACTTGACAGTATGCTGTCACGAAACTAGGCCAGACAGACAAGAATATCAAATATTCAACTCCCATCAAAAAACACACGGAACAAACGCGGTGGAAAGTACCTGCCATGACCAAAACCCACTGACATAAAAGGCCATGGCTTCTATCCAACAAAACTTTCCACATTAGAAATAAGCTAAACCTTCCCCTTGGCTGTCATGTCAACTATGCTGCTGAATCAAATGAAACACAGACCATGTTCCCAAACTAGGGGTCGCGACTCGTTGTGGGGTTGCCTGATATGAAAATGGGGTTACGGGGGAATTTCCAAAATCCTGAAAAAAAATAATAATCCAAATCATTGTATGTGGTTAACCTTAAAAATCAAAATGAAAATTATTCAAATCTAAAATATAGAATTCAAGCAGAGAGCGCCCTTAATGGCTAGGCCGTCTACACCATGAAACCACACACTATTGCAGAGACTTTGATATTAATTACCGTCTGCAATTGATATTGTGAAAACAATGTGTGGGGAGGCAGAGGCACAGAAACTCACATCAATATCTTTGTCAGATAACAGTGTGAAACTAAGAATGGTTGCTATAGCTAGCAATCAAGGGGAAACTGACTGAACGACAAAAAATACTCCCCACATTATGCACTCCAAATAGACGTTAGCTGTGAGGGCAGAGATGCCCATGCATTGACTTTCACTCGCTATACATGTCGGGGGATGCTATTCACGAAGACATATTGTTCTGTCTCACGATTCCCCAGCATGAAACGGCATAGGGGATGTTCAGTGTGCTGCGTGGCTATATTGACGAAAAACAGATTCCATATGGGATCGAACGGTGGGCTTTTGCACAGATGGTGCTCCATCTATGGTGGGGCGGTGGGCAGGTCTCTGGACTCTAGTTATGAATGTGTCTCTCTCTGCCATATGGACACATTGTACGATACACCGAGAGCATCTGGCGGCAAAAGAGCTGAGCACAGAACTAGGAGATATACTGCAACAGGTAACTTCGATTGTAAACTACTATCAAACCACATCCACTGCACGCACGCCCGTTAGCAAAAGTATCTTGAGAAATGGGATCAGAGCATGAAAATGTTCTATTTCACACTGAGGCTTGTTGGTTATTGAGGGGAAGTGTTGGAAAGATTTGCATTGAGAGAGGAACTGTTGTCATTCCCATGTATATAAAAATATATATATTTTGTTGACACGAGAGATGACTGCTGACCTCCAACTCTTGAAAGAGCACTTTGGGACCTACTTCCCAATCCGTTTGAGTGTGATCCTGGCTCAGTTGACATGCCGGTAAGTGAAATCAAACAGCTGATTGAGCTGTCATGTGACCGAATGCATTTAAAGGTCACTACAGAGAAGTTTTGGTTCCTGACTCAAAGGGAATACCCTGTCTCCCTCAGTCTCCCTCTGCGCATTAATGCTGCATTCAAAACAACTGAGAACTCGGAACTGGGAACTCGTAAATCTCTAACTTCTGACATCAGTGCATTCAAGACAACTGAGGACTTGGAGAAAATCTGTGAAAAACCGACTGGGAAAAATAGCTTTGAATAGTCATCCAACTCGGAATTCCAACTTGGGAATTCTGGCCTCTTTTTCGAGCTCCGACTTTCCGACCTGAAGATCACTGGCGTCATAACTTCCAAATTTCCTGTTGTTTTGAAGCCACCATAAAACTCATGGGAGGCTAACCTTCACCAGCGCATATCTGTGTGAATATGGATTCAGTGCTCTCGTCTGCATTCAAATCAAATACCGATCCAAATTGGATGTGACAGCAGAGATGAGGTGCAGACTGTCGACTATGCCTTCTGACTTTGAGAAGCTCCGACGCGGCACCCATCTCATTAGATGAGGTGAAATATGAGACATTGTGTCATACTAATTTGCATTTGACTGTCATAGCACCACATTAAAAGTATGTGAGGGTGAGTTGAGAAGACAATCAGAAATGCTGTTAGAATGTTTTTCCATTGACTGCCATAGCCCCAAATAAAAAAGTAACATTGTTTTTGACATGGTTGGGGTCACGATATCAAAATGGGGTCGTCAACCCCTGGTATACAGTGTATGTTGTGTATGTCACATCGGAATAGATGACTGTTATCCATGTGAAACATTTTATGGATTTAACAGCACTTAGCTCCCTTCTGCTGTGTACATTGCTAGGTACTTGAGGTAAAACAAGTAGTGGTTGGTTGGGAGGGCGAGTGATTACCTTTTAAATTCTTCAACTCGTAAGTGCAGCAGTTCATGGAGAAACTACATAAAACAAAGTCCTGCCTGATATTGTGAATATGGAGAGATAATTGCCAATGAGAGACATAAGGACCAGGAACAGAATCATAAGCAACAAATGGCTATAAGTACCACTTTAGTAAGAAAAGGATTCAGACTCCATTTCAAATTGATTATGTGCTGAGGTAATGGTAACATTACGTTTGTGTGTATGTGATCAACAGTACTGGGGGGAAAAAATGAATACATTTCCAAAAACATGTCATGAAAAATAGGCCTGGGAAATAATAACACTTTTTCATTTAACCAGGCAAGTCAGTTAAGAACAAATTCTTATTTTACAATGACGGCCTACTCCGGCCCAAACCCTCCCCTAACCCGCACAACGCTAGGCCAATTGTGCGCAGCCCTATGGGTCTACCGATCACGGCCGGTTGTGATACAGCCCGGGATCGAACCAGGGTCTGTCGTGACGGCTCTAGCACTGAAATGCAGTGCCTTACACCGCTGCGCAACTCGGGAGCCATAATAGGTTGATAATCTGGGACATTCAAAGGGAACACTGGTGTAGGATCAAACCTCAATGGTACATGGATCCAAAAGGATATAGTGCATTAAAATTCAGTTGGCAACTCAAAGGACAGACTCCCTACTATGCCCTGGGACTCCTCAAATGTTCTGTTTTCCCTCTCTGACAGCACCTCACATTATACCTCATTCCTATTCCCCATGGCTTCAAAAGCCTTTGTTCTTCCCATTAGCAGTTGCAGTACGCGATGTGTTTAGAAATTATTGCAGTTGGGGGCTTACTGAAGTTTTATCAGCAAAAAATGAACAAGAATTATGGTACAAATTGGGAGGCTGCTTTCTTCTTTTCCCCCCTCTAAAAGTACAGATTTTCCCTCCAAACGAAGGCCAAAATATTACATGATTAAAGGCAAGAAAGTACCATATATACACAAAAGTATGTAGACACCCCTTCAAATTAGTGGATATGTCTATTTCAGCCACACCTGTTGCTGACAGGTGTATAAAATCGAGCACACAGCCATGCAATCTCCATATGCCCACATTGGCAGTAGAATGGCCTTACTGAAAAGCTCAGTGACTTTCAACATGGCACCGTCATAGGATGCTACCTTTCCAACAAGTCAGTTCGTCACATTTCTGCCCTTCTAGCGCTGCCCCGGTCAACTGTAAGTGCTGTTATTGTGAAGTGGAAACATCTAGGAGCAACAACGGCTCAGCCGCGAAGTGGTAGGCCACACAAGCTCACAGAACAGAACAGCTGAGTGCTGATCATATGTCCTCGGTTGCAACACTCACTACCGAGTTCCAAAGAGCCTCTGGAAGCAACGTCAGCACAATAACTGTTCGTTGGGAGCATCATGAAATGGGTTTCCATGGCTGAGCAGCCACACACAAGCCTAAGATCACCATGCGCAATGCCAAGCGTCGGCTGGAGTGGTGTAAAGCTCTCCGCCATTGGACTCTGGAGCAGGGGAAACGCATTCTCTAGGGTGATGAATCACACCATCTGGCAGACAAAAGGCCAAATCTGGGTTTGGAGAACGCTACCTACCCCAATGCATTGTGCCAACTGTAAAGTTTGGCGGAGGAGGAATACTGGTCTGGGGCTGTTTTCATTGTTTGGATAGGCCCCTTAGTTCAAGTGAAGGGAAATCTTAACGCTACAGCATACGATAACATTCTAGACAATTCTGTGTTTCCAACTTTGTGGCAACAGTTTGGGAAAGGCCAATTCCTGTTTCAGCATGAACATTCCGCTGTGCACAAAGCGAGGTCCATACATTTGTCGAGATCGGTGTGGAAGAACTAGACAGGCCTGCACAGAGCCCTGACCTAAACCGCATCAAACCCCTTTGGGATGAATTGGAATGCCAATTGTCAGCAGGCCTAATTGTCCCAACATCAGCGCCCGACCTCACTAATGCTCGTGTGGCTGAATGGAAGCAAATCCCTAACATCTAGTGGAAAGCCTTCCCAGAAGAGCAGGGGCTGTTATAGCAGCAAAGGGGGACCAACTCCATATTAATGCCCATGATTTTGAAATGAGATTTTCGACGAGCAGGTGTCCACATACCTTTGGTCATGTAGTGTATGTTAATGTGCCCAAATGTTTTTTTTAAATGCCTTTTTGGGTCCATTATATCTCACATATTGATTGATTGCACCCATTTCCATGCCATTTGTAACACAGGAAATGTACATGCCCAAGAAACAAAGCCATTTTTTTGCCGTCTTTTTGCCCACCATGCACCAAAGTTGAAATTCACAACATTGGAAATTCAAGCCTCTCCTATCCTTCAGAGAAATGGCTGAAAAAATAGGGGTTCATTATATATTTTTAATTAAAACCTGCCAAAGTCCTCAGCTTAGGAGTTTAGTCATGCCAAAATCATGAAAGAATTCTATCTCGGTGGAGAAAAGGGATCTGCATCTCATGCTATTCCAGTTTAATTCGCCTCACCAGCCTGTCTCTCCCTTGTCAGAATAATTTGAGACCGTAACTAACTTGTTTAATCTTAATTAAAGAAAAATAAGGATGTCTACCATATAGCACGATAGCGTCCCAAATGTCACACTTTCGGGTCTGGTCAAAAGTAGTGCACTATATAGAGAATAGAGTGCTGTTTGGGACACAACCCTACCTCTGTTTCAGCGATGCGATGCCATTTAAAAGGGTCTGAGTCACAATTGATCTTGCAGAAAATATTTCTAATAATAAACGCTCCCAAAGCCTTGCCTGAGGATACTAATAAAGCCTTGCCTAAGTATACTAATACAGAATACAAACTCCAATTAAATGTTGTATAAAGGCTGTAGTCTCAAAACTAACAAATAAAAATACATACAAATATATTGGAGACTCTCAACAACACTCTCCAGTCGAATTATCTTGAAGAGTCATATTTAGAGAGTTAGGAGTTTTGTTTTGACATAAGGTCAACAGCTTTGAGTTTCAAACCGTTTAGGTTTCATACAGGTCTTGTTTAGATTAAAGGATTGCATTTATTTTTATCATCAATTGCACACAAGGTCCAACCGACACTTAACTTTTGCTTTTAACCCAACCCCTCTGAATCGGAGTGGTGTGGGGGGCTGCCACATTGGGCACCCAGGGAGCTGTTGTTGTGGGGGGTTAACTGCATTGATCAAGGGCAGAACGACAGATTTTTCACCTTGTTGGCCTGGGGATTTGACCTGGCAACCTTTCAGTAGTTAGTTCAACCACTAGGCCACTTGCCATTTTGATAGACCTCCAGAGCATTTGCCTGGCGGCAGGTTTGGAAGAGATGTGTTGCTAGCAAATGCATGCAAGGTTGGTGATGATCTTCCTTGTATGGCTTGGTTAATCTATTGACACAGCTTCTGTGGGTTACTGTAACCCAAACATGGGCCAGTGTGAGACCCTTGTGACAGCAGGGTTCAAAAGCAATGCAGTTGTCTGCTGTTTGTTCATCACTAGCATGCATCAAAGAAAGAAATACATACATTTACATGTTAATGTTGAAAAGCCCTTCAAATTGAAAGTCCTTCAAACGTGGGCGGGAGAACAACAGCATTTTCATCTCACAGATTACATTGAAACGAACACTACTAAAGACCCTAACTATTCAACCTTCTTAATGATCAATTACTGACACAATGATGGTCCTGAATCTCATTTTAATTTATTACCTTTTGACAGCAATAGAAATGACTAATATTTCCATCCCATTAACTCCCCAACCCAATTTTAAATACACTGCGAATAATAAATGGGAAAAGCGTAAACATTACTCACATGCAGACCTACACTGTATGTATCTCTACTTTCAGTAACTGAATTTGACAGCATGATCTAGTGTAACAATTAGGCATTGCTGGTTAATGATACATGAGGAGTAATTAAACCAGCTCTCAAAGTCAAGTTTTTCTTAATCTGACAAATACATTTGAGTCATAACAGATTGAGACAAACTGGGGACAAATGAGGCTGTGTGATGTACACAACTAAAATATTGTATCAAAGCCTAGTAATGTGAATAAATTATGGTTAATAAGTGTTAAGTAATAATGGGTAGTCACTACCACCATGGGGTTTTATTAAATGTTTTATTCTGTGTTGATACAGCATCCACCCACCCAGCATCCAAGTGCATTTAGTGTTAAACAATTATAATAATCAAAACCGAAATTGAAAAACTGGACTATTTTTCAAAAACTGGACTGAAACCGAACCAACCTTAAAAAGCACTAATCGCTCAGCACTAGTACTGTAGCTATTTCGAAATAAAAGACAGTCTACTACTAAACTATGTAAATAACAGTATTCCACCACAGTGCTTCCCTTATCCTCCTCTCATAAAATCCATATTGTCAAAAGGTCAGAGCCACTAGACATGAGGGATGCAGATTCACATGTCAATATACTCCTATGCGTATGAGCTATGAGTTGATGAGGAGCAGTTGAAAAGCTGAGATCGAAGGGGCAGGAAAGGGCCAAAGTTGAGTATAGTAGAGGGAATTGCCTTAAGGACATCCCTCAGTATTACCTCTGCTGATCCTGTCAGCACAGTCCATAAACAAAGACCACATGCAGCTTCACATCCTCAAAACATATTTCCACATGAATTTGTACTTCTCACCCAAGATTTAAATGAAATTCCAAGATCCTATAAGACTGGCACTGCAACGGAATTGGCACTGAATGCTATAGGACATACCACAGAACAACCCACATGTACATTAAATGGCTCCTTGGATAAGAACAGGATGAGACATGTAACATCAATGTGATTCTATTGGCATTAGTATACATTCCCCCTCAGTGGCACACAGGGGTCCTATAGGACAACAACGATCACAGAGACAGTCGGGGAGTTTTGACACTGGAGGAGCGAACTGGGCCATGATAATTATAATAATGCCTGTTGAACATGCCCATAGGAAGAGGGTATCCTTGAAGGCTGACGGTATCGCTATATGACCAAGTGCAGACGTTAAGCCCTCTGGTCACCCCTATTCTCTATCTTGCTCTTCATACCTATTCACGAGCTAGGAATCCTGAATCCGGGAATCCAGTGAACAAAACATACAGGCAAAGGGCAAGGAAGCAACACACACACTGAGAAAAAGAGAGAGAGAGAGAGAGAGAGAGAGAGAGAGAAAGAGACATAGACAGATAGATGAATGGTACCAAACAAACAGGGATGAAATAAATATATCTATGCATGTAGGATATAAGCGGTACGTGCACAAAAACATCAAAACAACTCACTACATGGACACAAATGGTGAACAAGACTATTAGTCAATGTGGTTTGATCGTTGTTGGTAAACAGTGCTATCTTTCACATACAGTTGGGGGAAAATTGTATCAATTGGTGTTCATTAAATCATGTGGGACCTGAAGATCTGAAGTACTGGGTTCCATAGCTACCAACTATCCGTTGGCTCAATGAGTAAAAGCTGTACTTCTTGGGTTGGGTATACTGTTGTGGTGACAGCTTTCAGTCCTCATAAGCACAAGTATATAATTACACTGCAACCCTGCTGTGATCCACATTGTAAGCTTAACTGACTGACCAGTCCCTCTCGACTAGAGCCACCGAACACACGCTGTCTGTCACACAATAGAGTACCACAGTATCAGTCATAATACCCATAAAACCTAGTGGTTAAACAAAGAAATGGTTCCATTCATTTTTCCACCATTCATTTCAGTATATCATTCGCAAGCATTCATTTTTCCCATAGGGGATTTTCGGGCTGTGTTTCGTGTAGGCTTACCCTGGCATGACGTTATGATAACCATGTAAATCTCTCTAGGACAAGGTGATTTTTATCAATATATTTGCCTGTATTTACCCCTCCAAAATGAAATGCTTATTAGCTGCTAATGTGGCTATCATAAAGAACTACAAATGCCAGGATGATCTGGATGAGACTGTCAAATCGAGGCAAAGGTAAGAATCTCTGGATTAACTATCTAATGTTAGCTACATTTAATCCAGCATCCTGGAGATGCCTCTTCACTGTTGATGTTGAGACTGGTGTTTTGCAGGTACTATTTAATGAAGCTGCCAGTTGAGGACTTGTGATGTGCCTGTTTCTCAAACTAGACACTAATGTACTTGTCCTCTTGCTCAGTTGTGCACCGGGGCCTCCCACTCCTCTTTCTATTCTGGGACAGTTCTGAGTCAGTTTGCTCTGTTCTGTGAAGGGAGTAGTACAGAGCATTGTATGAGATCTTCAGTTTCTTGGCAATTTCTCGCATGGAATAGCCTTAATTGCTCAGAACAAGACTAGACTGAGGAGTTTCTGAAGAAAGTTCTTCGTTTCTGGCCATTTTGAGCCTGTAATCGAACCCACAAATTCTGATGCTCCAGATACTCAACTAGTCTAAAGAAGGCCAGTTTTAATGCTTCTTTAATCAGAAGAACAGTTTTCAGCTGTTCTAACATAATTGTAAAAGGGTTTTCAAAATGATCAACTTGGATTAGCTAACACAACGTGCCATTGGAACACAGGAGTGATGGTTGCTGATAATGGGCCTCTGTACGCCTATGTAGATATTCCATAGATCTGCCGTTTCCAGCTACAATAGTCATTTACAACATTAACAATGTCTACACTGTATTTCTGATCAATTTGATGTTATTTTAATAGACTTTTTTGTATTTTTTTAAGTACATTTCTAAGTGACCCCAAACTTTTGAATGGTAGTGTAAGTATTCACAACTATATTAAAATCCCCTTTGGCAGTCTTTCCGGGTAAGTCTCATAGAGCTTTCCACACCTGGATTGTACAATATTTGCACATTATTAGTTTTTAAATTCTTAAAGCTCTATCAAATTGGTGGTTGATCATTGCTAGACAACCATATTCAAGTATTGCTATAGATTTGCAAACAGATTTAAATCCAAACTGTAACTAAACAGTAAAAAAAACATTCTAAAAACATAATTCCACTGATATAATGGGGTACTGTGTGTAGGCCAATGACACAAATCAAATCTAAATGTAATCCATTTTAAATTCAGGCTGTAATACAACAAAATTAGGAAAAAGTAATGGGTTCTGAATACTTTCTGAAGGCACTGTATGTAGTGCACTACTTTTGACCTATAGGCCCAGGTCAAAAGTAGTGCACTATAAAGGGAATAGGGTGCCCTTTAGGACACAACCAGGGTATCCAGATTGGCCATCAAATTCCACTGCTGCTGGAAAAATAATACAAAAACAATTGTGAGCCATTGTCATTGTAAAACCCGGGTGCTATTCTTCACTGGAAACAAAACGTGTAAATCAGGTGGTGCATGCCCTGCAAAATCTCATGTACAATACAGCTGCTGTGCAATACAGCCTGTTTGTTGCCCTAAACAAAGAAAAAAATAAAAGTCTAAGAAGTGCTGACAAACTGCAGCCGACGGGCAGAATTCCCAGCAATGGAGAATTAGATTATTCTAACCAAAGGAAAGTAAAATACATGGTACTGTAATCTGTGGAAAATATACAGGGTGTGGCAGGTAATTGTCCCGAAACTGAAATGACTAAAGAATAATTATCTTTAAAGCACTGGATCCTATCATGTACAGTAGATGCGCTGGGATTGCTCACTGGGGTCTAGTTCTAACCAGCTGCAAGTCAATTTCATTACCATAAACAAGCAAATACAGCTTGAAGCAATGGGATATTATTAGATATGTGTGAAACCACAGCAGGAACTGCATGGAGGTTGAAAGTTGCATAAAGGTTGAACTTACTGCAATACTGCTGTACCTAGGGCTATACCTCCATGAGTCCTATTAACACATGCTAAACCCGTTACATTTATTTCAGGATCAAAGGCAAAATTAAGTCTGGATATTAAATGTCCCCATATTCCCTATATACTGTAGTTCTCTACTTTTGATCTGGGCCAATAGGACTCTGGTCAAAAGTAGTGCACTCTATAGGGAATAGGGTGGTATTTGGGACCCATGATAAATGTGACCCAGCAAAGGGAATAATTCTTTGAACTGTAGGACCAGACCATTCTGATCCCATCAAAATCAGACCTATGGCTTTGATGTGTTTGAAGTGGAGATTAACAGCTCAATGCAATGCTGAAATAATTAAGTTTTCAATCTCAACTTGAAAAGGCATAGCCTGCATCAATCTCAACGCTAGGATTCAAGTCAAGAGTGCATTACACCAAACAGGTTTCTTTTCGGCAATAGAAATTCTGAGTTTGCATTACACAAGGAAACCTTGTTAAACTCAGGAAGAGTATTTTAAGGTTTTCAAATGTACAAAATCGGATTAAAAGGAGAAAATACCTTATGTGGTCGTTCAAACGAAGCATAAACAGCATATCTACTCATCTAAGGCATGAGACAGTAAAGAGACAACTAAGGACACAGGAGTGTCTCTCTCTCTCTCTCTCTCCGAACAAACACAGGATAAACTCTGTGATTGTCTGGAAGAAAGTTGTGTGAAGCCTTGCCTGTTTTCCTCATTGAGTCTTCTTCTTGCCTTCCACTGCCTATCATTATCGTCACTATGCCCCAAACAAGTCACAATGCATTAGAGGCAGAGGCTTCTTAGATCACAGATGCACCACATATGCAGAAGGCAACAGGCCAAGTGGTGCAGTCTCAACACAACAGACAATAACTAAATTCATATTCTACACAGTGGGGTACAACTACTTCCTGCTCTCAGAGATCCCATCCTCAGCACTTTGGTTCTGTTGTTACCCATGTTCAGTTCACATTACTACCACACTAGACTGCACTGCACTGCACTACAGTGTAATCCAGGGGCACAACTTTGGTTTTAGAAGTGGGGGGGACATAATGATTATTATTATTATACATTTTTTTATCCAGTCGGATAAACATTCCAACCAGCCTACCCAAACTTTGGAGGCGTCCGCATGGTCCTAAAGCACTGTTGCCTCGTTTTGTATCACATTCCAATGATAAAACTGGGGGGGCAAAAATGCAATTTCAGAATGTGGTGTCCCCAGTGAAAGTTGCGCCCCTCTAACTCTCTCTCTCTTTCTCTCTCTTTTCTCTCTTCTCTCAGAGGACCTGAGCCCTAGGACCATGCTTCAGGACTACCTGGCCTGATGACTCCTTGCTGTCCCCAGTCCACCTGCTGTCCCCAGTACACCTACTGCTGCTCCAGTTTCAACTGTTCTGCCTGTAGCTATAGAACCCAGACCTGTTCACTAGACATGATACCTTGTCTTGGACCTGCTGTTTTCGACTCTCTCTCTCTACCGCACCTGCAACTCTGAATGCTTGGCTATGAAAAGCCAACCGACATTTACTCCTGAGGTGCTGACCTGTTGCACCCTTTACAACCACTGTGATTATTATTATTTGACCCTGCTGGTCATCTATGAACGTTTGAACATCTTGGTCATGTACATAATCTCCACCTGGCACAGCCAGAAGAGGACTGGCCACACCTCAGAGCCTGGTTTCTAGTTAGGTTTCTTCCTAGGTTCTGGCCTTTCTAGGGAGGTTTTCCGAGCCACCGTGCTTCTACATCTGCATTGCTTGCTGTTTGGGGTTTTAGGCTGGGTTTCTGTATAGCACGTTGTGACATCGGCTGATGTAAAAATGGCTTCATAAATACATTTGATTGATTGATTGGTGTAATCCTCATCTTCATTCAATCCCAGCAGTCTAAACACAGTTGGTCCTCATCCTCACTCAACCCCAATAGACTGCACACTGTCTGAACTCTGAACATAGTTAGTCTCATATTAACACAGACTAATCAGAGAATGGGGGATACAATTATTTGGGAATAATACATGATCTAAAACACGATCAAAGTATAGATGGCTGATTCCTCACAAAACTAGAACAAAAAAAGACTATGACTTTTGGTGGTTTTCACTATATTTAATCCATTGAAGGTTCCTCTGGAGGAAGGAATGTTGACATATATTTGATATTTGTATCTTAAAGCATTATTGAGAAATAATATATTGAACATTGTTATAGTAGGCAACGTAACCAATCACAGCCCTCCTTTAACTTTTATCATCGCACATCCTGCAAATTACCAGCAGAGGGCAACCATTTTTAATACATTTTTCACTTTCACTCTGTTGGTAATGTTTACAAATTGGATCATAACTCTAAAAGTAGCAGATAGCCCACTCTGAAACGTTGATATACCCATAGGGTATATTATATTTGAAAATATATAGAAATATTTTCCAAATCAAAAAACTATTTTTTCTATATTCATGTTAACATTTAAATGTTCCTATATTCATAAATGTATGTAAGAGATGTGTTATTGAAATAAATAAAAATGACTCATATTACAGAGAAAGTGGTAAAGCTTCATATGACATCAACCTTTGCTTTGTAGCACCTACAGATGAAACATTATGAGTCTTAAAAGAGGCCTGAGTGAGGCCAAAATGTCACAAATATTCCAACTTCAATTATTCAGAAATTATGCTTTAAGATACAAATATCAAATATATGTCAACAATCCTTCCTCCAAAGGACCCTTCTACGGATTACATGTCATACAAATCCCCCAAATCACAGTCTTTTTTTGTTCCAGTTTCATGAGGAATCACTCAGATAGCACAGTTCATAGCTATCAGAAATAGCAGCATCGAGTGTAACGTTGCATCAGAGCGATCAGGAGTAGTTGCAACGGTAGCAAACTCAGTGACCAACAGTCCGTTGTGGGTAGGGCAAGCACTCGGATAAATACTTAAACCGCATGAAGGAAGTGTTACACGAGTCCTTTCAGCTCCTATTATTCCTGATGTCCATATGGATGCACCATGGGCCCTGCAGTCAGACACTGTGTTCTGGCCATCTGACTCTGTGTGACAGTGAGTGAAAGGCAGCATCTGGAGTACAGAAGAGACCAGTTACCTCCCGATAGCCAGCCGCTGTGCTTGGACTAGAATGAAACAAGTGCCGGAACACATTTTCATTTGAAATGATCTGAGCCCTTCTACTGTACAAGCATTTCGATACACCCGCAATAACATTTTATTTTTATTTTTTTCCCCCGTTATTTTACCAGGTAAGTTGACTGCGAACACGTTCTCATTTACAGCAACAACCTGGGGAATAGTTACAGGGGAGAGGAGGGAGATGAATGAGCCTATTGTAAACTGGGGATTATTAGGTGACCGTGATGGTTTCAGGGCAAGATTGGGAATTTAGCCAAGACACAGAGGTTAACACCCCTACTCTTACGACAAGTGCCATGGGATCTTTAATGACCTCAGAGAGTCAGGACACCCGTTTAAGGGCACCCTACACAGGGCAGTGTCTGCCCTGGGGCATTGGGATATTTTTTAGACCAGAGGAAAGAGTGACTCCTACTTGCCCTCCAACACCACCTGCTCTCCCATCCAGGGACTGACCAGGACCAACCCTGCTTAGCTTCCGAAGCAAGCCAGCAGTGGTATGCAGGGTGGTATGCTGCTGGCAACATCTGCTAAATATGTGTATGTGACCAATAACATTTGATTTGTATAAGAGGTGAAGGTGGTCAAGCAGAAGAAAATTCAAGGTGTTCGTACTTCAGTCTAGTGAGCACTGGCCAAACTCAAGCACTGCTAAAACACACGGAAAGAGAACCTCTTCTGCAATCTCTGGTTGTCGACAAACCTGGTGGTCATGGAGGGCAATGGGGCCTGGCAGTGTTTGCTGTTTGTCAGCACTTTAACTAAATAATTAAGAATAATTGGGTGAATCCAGGTGAGTCGTGCTTATTGACATTTTAAAACTGCAGCCCTCTGCCGTTTGCGATATCTGCTGCTGAGCAGTGCTGACTGACACAGAACAAACAGCATGACCTAAGCCTTGGTTAATAATGGTTGGATTGTCTGGTAAACTGATGAGGGATGTGCTGGTGGTTGGTTTAGCCTTAGCACTGCCAACCTCAGACCATCTATGGACCCTGGAGACTGGGGTTCGATCACTGCTTAAACCCCTGTCTCCCTCGCTCATCTTGACAAGACAGACTAATACGAACGTTGGCCATGCACAGCGGGCGGTCGTCCTATTGCCTCTCACCACAGAACATCAACTATTATTCTGCACAATGAATGAATCACCACAGTTTGTGCAGGTGATCTACTGCGCACAACTGATGTTCATTATGATGTGCCTGGTCTCTAACTCTGCATGGTGGGGGTTGAGAGGAATTACTGTAGAATAGTAAGTATTCCTCACCTCATAGTGGGCAACCCTCTGGGACTCGGAGATGAGCTGAGCGCTGCACACTTTACAGTAGGTGTCTGTGAAAAGCCCTTGGTCCACTTCTGTAGACTTCATCTGGTGGGAGAGAGGACAGACAAACAACAGCATGAAATATAACACTGGGTTGGAGGCATTTCAAATGAGGAATTCCGGGTAAGATGATATAAATGTGAAATTGCAGTATATAATATGCCTGAATGCTTCAAGTGCAATGAAGGGACATAATGGAGCAACTAAATGAAAATGTAATTTCATACTTTGATAGCTGTTTAATCAATATTTCATTATATCAAGCACTGTGATGGCAGTAACAAATGCAGAGTAGGTTTTTTCCTCCATCCAGCAGGAAGTCATAACTGAATTTTATTTTGAATCAATAAACCCATTTTCAGGTAGCAGGTCGAAACCACGTCAAGGCAATAGTAAATAAATCAACACGACTGAGAACCCTGATAGTATTTATCTTGGAAATTTGCAAGGGATAATCATCGAGGGGCTTATGTGTTCTCTGGAAAATAATGCACAACGTGGAAGGTGTGTTGCACCACATGTTAGCGAAGTGGAACTCACCTTCCACGGAGTTGCATTTTTTCCAGACAACTCATAGAGCCCTGAATTGATTATCCCTTTTATACCAGGGCTATTAAGTAACATATTTGCCAGTAGAAATGTGACAACATCCACTGAAGTAGCTATCAAGTTGACTAACTAGCTAGATCGCTACTATTGCCTTGGTAACCAAACAAACAGACTTGCTAGCTTAGCTAACCAAACCATCATCCTAGCTTGCTATCATGAAAATCGAATTCAACAATGCCAATAATGTTTTCAATTCAACTTTTGGTTTCAAAAGCAGCTCAAAAATAGAACAGGTAAGAATGAACGTCATAGTCCTTCAATTAAACCGTGCAATTATACCGTGCGTTATAGGGAAATAATGCACGCTCTTGAATGCCCTTCAAGCTAATCAGAAAGGAAAGGATTATTCATCAATGGTGTGGTATAATTAAACAATAAGGCACGAGGGGGTGAGTTATATGGCCAATATACCACGGCTAAGGGCTATTCTTAGGAACCGTGGTATATTGGCCATAAACTACAAACCCCCGAGGTACCTTATTGCTAATATAAACTGGTTACCAACGTAATTAGAGCAGTAAAAATAGATGTTTTGTCATACCTGTGGTATATGGTCTGATATACCACAGCTTTAACCCAATCTGCATTCAGGGCTCAAACCACCATGTTTATAAATATAAATAAATGATTGAACTTCAGCTGGGGGAGATTTGGAAGGGGACGGCAAGATGCTCTTTGAGGGGTTGGACTGCACCCTTTCTGCTCTTGATCTCTCCCTCTCGTGTCTCTATTTCTGCTCTGCTCTCTCTATTATTAATTCAGCCATGCTGTCATTAGAGAGCTCACATGGCAGATTTGGGAACACTCATGCTCAGCTCATCCTTATTGACTTTGTGGAGTCTTCATTAGGCATGACATGACAGAACAGCAGAGATGTCAAGGAGGTATAAACTATGGTAACCCTTTTGGGCCCCTAATATCTCTCCCTATAAAGTGTAAGGACAAAGAGAAAGAGGGGAGAAAAAATGGAACTGATTAAAATACCCGGTTATTTAAACTTCAATCATTGAACGATACAAGTGAAACATTTCTCTAAAACAATCAATAATTGAACTCATTGCATAAGATACATTTGTCATAGAAAATTTAAGTGAAGAATCTGCAGTATGATTTTTACGGCCAGGTTATGTGACCTGACTGTGATCTGTAATGAGTAATAATCATGTGGCTCACCATCTTTAATTGGCTCTGTTTCCAGAAAATTGACCAAGTCTCCCTCAGAAATTCTACTCCTCCCAGAGGCAATTCTAATGACTTGAGCAGTGGTCAGCAGGAGAGACCAGATTTGCGTCCCAAATGGCACCACAGAGTCAAAAGTAGTCCACTATATAGGGGAGAGGGTACCATCTTATTTTATTTGTGACGCAAAAGCTATAATCTTTTAAACTCTTAGCACCCCATACAGTATGTATGCCTACACACTATACTTTAAGACCAACATTTAAAGGGAAATATCACCACATACCTAAATAATCTGAGCTCAATCAAAACATGGAAAAATATCCCTTATATCTGTAATGTCTTTATACAAAGGTTTAGACGTATCCAGTTATTTGTCTGATGTATGGTTATCCCAAAATGATGCTTGCATACCTTATTGCCATCTCCAAATCACTAGCCTAAATTAAACAAATAGGCTGACATAACACCTGTTTAGGAAAAGCAGTTGTGTATGTGTTGACCTACAGGAAATAGGCAGGTATACTGTCACATTCTGACCTTAGTTCTTTTGTTATGTCTTTGTTTTAGTATGGTCAGGGCATGAGTTGGGTGGGTTATCTATGTTCCTTTTTCTATGTTGTCTTTTGCGTTTGGTCTGGTATGGTTCTCAATCAGAGGCAGGTGTCGTTAGTTGTCTCTGATTGAGAATCATACTTGGATAGGTTTTTCCCACTTGTGTTTCGTGGGTGATTATTTTCCGTTTCAGTGTTTGCACCATTCGGGACTGTTTCGGTTTTCATTTTCATTGATTCTCTTGTTCTTTTTTATTTTGTATTCAGTCTCATTAAATTATAATATGGATACATACCCCGCTGCATTTTGGTCCTCTGATCCTTCCTACTACTCCTCCTCAGAGGAGGAGGAAGAAGAAACCCGTTACATATACGGTCTAGCGATAAACCG